>NC_137675.1:77266186-77276186 GCF_963989245.1 Nansenia antarctica
TCTACTGGTAAGGCGTTACCATCAGGGAGGTGCATCCATCCACCCCTGCACCAGGTCTGATCAGGCCCCCACATGCACTGAAGAGAGAGGTACAGTCTACCCAGCCACTGTTCACTATGACCATCCCTCCGCTGTTCCCCTGGTTTAAACTGCGCGGGCCACTACGTTTCTCCTGAAACTCTCTCTCTCTTTCTGGTTGTTCCACGTTGTATCGAATCATGTTGTTGTGAGCTTTGGTTTCAGAGGGAAAGACCACAAATTCATTCACTGGAGAAAGTGTGACCCCCCCCTCCTCTCTGTTCTCTCATGCAGTGTTTGAGAGGGGGGTTGAGGTGGGGTGGGGTGGGGGCTGCAGTCATGCAGTTGCATGCGACAGACTGACTGTCAATGATGCTGCCACTGACGACGTGGACCAGTCAGTCTCTCTCCCTCTATTTCTCTCTCTCTCTGTCTCTCTCTTTATTCATCCCTCTCTCTTTCCCTCCCTCCCTCCCTGCCTCTCTCTCTCTCTCTCCGTCTTTCTCTCAGGCTCTGAAAGCAGGCAGTGCTCAGTAAAATAGACTACAGACCAGGCCCTCCATTCTCCTTACTCCTGCGCTTTTTCTCCATGGTTTTGAGCCTCTTCTCCTCCCGTAGCCGCGCCTCCTCTTCCTCCTGGTCCTGGCGACACTTGTGGAAGTTCTCCACCACCACGCCCACAAACATGTTGAGGACGAAGAAACTGACGATGAGGAGGAAGGAGATGAAGTAGAGGAGCATCCAGGGGTTGTGGTTCCTCACCGGCTGGAGGGGGGAGGAAAAGAGGGGGCAGGGAGAGAGGGTGGGGAGGAGGGCGAGGGGAAGGGAAGGAGGGGAGAGGGGTAGAGGTGTGAGGAGGGAGGGGTGGATGGGGGGAGGAAGGGAAGGAGGGGAGAGGGGTAGAGGTGGGAGAGGGTGGGGTGGGGTGGGGGGAGGGAGGGAGGGGGAGAGAGAGAGAGAGGGGGGGGGGTGGGGGGAGGAAGGGAAGGAGGGGAGAGGGGGGAGAAGAGGGAGAGGGAGAGTAGATGGGAAGGAGGGGAAAGGGGGAGAGGAGTGAGAGGATGAGGAGGGAGAGGAGAAGGAAAGGAGGGGAGGGGGGGTAGAGAAAGAGAGACAATAAGTGATAATGGGTTCCAGGTACCTGTTAGCCTGCTGGCCCAGTGATCCTTAGTCGATAGTAACTGATTCATTCAGAGTTTGGTGTGGGTGTTATTACAATGGGGAATTGTGTGTGTGTGTGTGTGTGTTTAAATATGTTACAGTGGAGTTGGTGTGTGTGTGTGTGTGTGTGTGTGTGTGTGTGTGTATGTGTGTGTTTCTCAGGGGAACGTGCAGGGTTAATACTACCTCCTGTAGAGGAGAGCTGCAGGGCTCTGGCTCTCTGTCTGGGCCTGTCTCCAAACTCAGCCCACCTGCACCGTGTGTGTGTGTGTGTGTGTGTGTGTGTGTGTGTGTGTGTGTCTACTCTCATCCCACCTGCACTCCAACAATCAGACGGAGGCCAACAGAGACAGGCAAGGTGTGCGTGTTTGCTTGTGTGTGTGTCTGTGTGTGTGTGTGTGTGTGTGTGTGTGTGTGTGTGTGTGTGTGTTTGTACCTGCTGGTCCACTCCCACAGCGTCCAGGCCGTCATACATGATGTTGACCCAGCCATCCTTACAAGACAGCACGAACAGAGACATCAGCGCCTGAGGAAACATAGACACATCATTGTTAACACACACTCTATGGTTCCTACCCTCTTTCTCTCTCTCTCTCTCCCTCCATCCATCCCTCCCTGCCCAGTCCCTCTCTTCCTCTCTCCCTCCCTCCCCCAGCCATCTACCTCTTCTATCCCTTCCTCCACATCTCCCCTACCGCCCTCCCTCCTCTCCCTCCGTACCTGCCCACCTCTCCCCTACCGCCCTCCCCCCTCTCCCTCCCTCCTCCCCCCCTCCCTCCGTACCTGCCCCAGGTTGTCAAAGTTGTATTTCCTGCGTCTCCAGCGGTAGTTGGCCAGGAGACAGTCAGACTTATTGGTGATGTTTCTGGTGTCCAGGCCTTCACACAGGTAGAACTTCCCCTTGAAAAGCTGCACAGCAGAGGAACGGTTCACGTGAACATTAACTGTCAAAAGTTTGGACACACTTCCCCCATTCAATTGAATGGGAAAGTGTGTCCAAACTTTTGACTGGTATTGGGCATCTCATATTTCTCAAGTTTTCTCAAGTTTGTACTCAATATGTGTGTGTGTGTGTGTGTGTGTGTGTGTGTGTGTGCCTGTGTGGTGTTTCTGTGTGTGTGTGTGTGTGTGTGTGTGTGTGTGTGTTTTTGTGTGTGTGCCTGTGTGGTGTTTCTGTGTGTGTGTGTGTGTGTGTGTGTGTGTGTGCGTATATGTGTGTGTGTGTGTGTGTGTGTGTTACCTGTACTCCCAGTATACCAAAGACGATGAAGAATGCGCAGCAGATGAGGACGATGTTTCCTATGGGCCTCAGAGACGTGATGAGAGTCTCTACTACCAGCTTCAACCCTGGAGCACGGCTGATCACCCTGGAACACACACATACATATCTTTAATGTTGGTAACCCCTGCTAGGGGTGGTAGGGTTACCTCAGGGGTTCATAGTGTTACCTCAGGGTTCGTAGGGTTACATGGGTGTTACCTCAAGGGTCATAGTGTTACCTCAAGGGTCATAGTGTTACCTCAGGGGGTCATAGTGTTACCTGGGTGTTACCTCAAGGGTCATAGTGTTACCTCAAGGGGCATAGTGTTACCTCAGGGGGTCATAGTGTTACCTCAAGGGTCATAGTGTTACCTCAAGGGTCATAGTGTTACCTCAAGGGTCATAGTGTTACCTCAGGGGGTCATAGTGTTACCTCAAGGGTCATAGTGTTACCTCAAGGGTCATAGTGTTACCTCAAGGGTCATAGTGTTACCTCAGGGGGTCATAGTGTTACCTCAAGGGTCATAGGGTTACCTCAAGGGTCATAGTGTTACCTCAAGGGGGTCATAGTGTTACCTCAGGGGGTCATAAGGTTATCTGGGGGGTTGTAGGGTTATCTGGGGGGTCATAGGGGGTCATAGGGTTACCTGAGGGGTCTTAGCGTGCGGAGCAGTCGTAGAACTCTGAGAATCCCCAGGATTCTGTTTCCTCCCGATGAGGCCAGGGAGACCAGGATGTCCACCAGCGACACAAACACCAGAACACCATCCAGAACATTCCAACTGCTCTTGAGGTAGCTCTGCTTCCCCCAGCAGAAGCCCAGCGCCACAACCTACACGCAACATCACCAACAATACCCAACAATACCATTGAAAGAAACATTCTGATGATAACATTCAAACCACATCACAATACCATTGAAACAACATTCTGATGATAATAATAATAATAATAATAATAATAACTTTTATTTGTATAGCACTTTTCCTGCAAATGTTGCAGCTAACATTGTTGTTAACATGTTGATAACATTGAAACAACATCACGATACCATTGAAACAACATTCTGATGATAACATTCATACAACATCACGATAACATTCATACAGCATTATAATAACACCAGAACACCGTCCAGCACATTCCAACTGCTCTGGAGGTACCAACCTACACACAACATTATACCAACGTTAACATGACACAACGACACACACAACATCACAATAACGGTCATACAACATTATAATAACATTCCACAGAAAAAAAGCCTCTAGGATAGGAGGAGACTAAAGCACCGTTACCTTGACAGTCATCTCGGCGAGGAAGATCACTGTGAACACGTAGTTGGACACACTCAGAAACACTCGCTCCTGCAGAGGAAGAGGAAGGAGGAGAGAACATGAGGCTGTGTGTCACCATGTTGTTACTGGTCAGCAGAAGCACTCGGCTTACAATAGCAAGACTAACTCTTACACATCTGTGTGTGTACGTGCGGTGTGTGTATGGGTGTGTGTGTGTGTGTAATATTTGTTTATATATATTGTTATATATAATTGAATGGAAAAGTGTGTCCAAACATTTGACTGGTACTGTATATACTATATACTGTATATAATATATGCCATTTGGCATACATCCAAAGCGACTTACATTACAGTGAGTGCATACATTTTTCATATGGTCTCAGCGGGAACCATATAATGTGCCTGTGCATGTCTGGCTGTGTGTGTGTGTGTGTGTGTGTGTGTGTGTGTGTGTGTGTGTCTCACCGTGCTGTGAGGCTGGATGTCAGGCCGCTCCAGGGCGATGGTGATACAGTTGAGGAAGATGAACACCAGAACCACGTGATCAAACATCTTATGAGAGATCATCTTATTACACCACACACGGAAACTAGAGAGAGAGAGCGAGGGTGGGAGAGAGAGAGCGAGGGTGGGAGAGAGGGAAGGAGAGAGAGAGAGAGAGAGAGAGAGAGAGGGAAGGAGAGAGAGAGAGAGGGCCAGTTAAGAGGCAAAGGAAAGAAAGAGTTTATCGAGTGGTGGAGATGCATCCAGTGTGTTTGTGTGTGTGTGTGTGTGTGTGTGTGTGCGTGTGTCTCTCTGTGTGTGTGTGAGTGTGTGTGTGTGTGTGTGTGCATAATTGTTTTATTGCCATGCAATCAACTTGTCAGTCAATTGTTGGAATTTGGTATTTTATGCTCTAGGCAAGGGTTCCGCCTTACACGGCGACCCTGGAGCAATTAGGGTTTCAGTGCCTTGCTCGAGGACACCTTGACATGTGGCCAGCCGGGGTTTGAACCGCAGAGCTGCTGACCTTGCTATCATTAGCCAGAGCCACAGCCGCCCCCTGTGTGTGTGTGTGTGTGTGTGTGTGCGTGTGTGTGTGTGTGTGTGTGTGTGGGTGTGTGACTCACGAGTTCTGAGGGGAGAACAGGTAGAGAGCCCAGTCCTCGTGTTCTCTGCACCAGCGGGGTTTGTGGCTGCGCATCACCCTCCTGACCCGGAACAACACCGTCTGTAGGGGTCACAGCACAGGAAGTTAGACTACAACAACAACAACAACAACAATCACACACACTCCTCACTCACCATAACCTCAGTAGAAACGTCTCTGTGTCTGCTCAACCTGATACAGAAGCTGTTTTACCTCATGATCCTAATTAAAAACAGCCCTAAGTAAAGCTCTCACTGTGCGTCTGGCCGAGTGCCATCTCGCTATGTGTGTGTGTGTGTGTGTGTGTGTGTGTGTGTGTGTGTGTGTTTATGCGCTACATAAAACTCCTTGCTGTTTTGGGACTCTAATTGCTAAAACAGCTTATGCCTGAAACACAAACACACACGCGCACACACACACGCGCACACACACACACACACACACACACACACACACACACACACACACACACACACACACACACACACAGTCCTTTATCACTGTATCAAGAGTTTCTGATTCCTTGCGGCCAGGGACAGTCTCATTGTTTCTGCAGATTTCACAGCTCAATAAACTCAATTTGGAGGCAGTGATACCAACACAGTGTCACTGCAGAGGTGACTCTACACCACTAGGGAAAGATAAACATACACACACATGCACACACACACACACACACGTGCGCACACACACATACACACACACACACACACACACACAGACACCCACATATGCGCACACACACACACACACACACACACACACACGTACACACACCGAGGTTGCTCTCTTCCCACTGAGAAAACAATTACCGCTGTGCCCAATCAATTACAGCGTAACAATTAGTCTCTGCAGGCCTCAACACACACACAACACAATAACACTGAGCACTGATACAGAGAGGGAGGGGAGGAGAGGTGGGGGGGCTAGAAGGAGTTGATAGGAATACAGAGAGAGAGCGATAAAGTCAGAGAGAAACAAAGAAAGAAAGAAAGAACTAAAAAAAGAAGAACAAAATATATGAGTAATTACGAGACTGGTAAAGTCCAACATGCACACGCACGCGCACACACAAACACACGCGCACACACACACACACACACACACAGACTCACGTCTTCTTCCGCGTCGTCCTCGGGGGACGAGTCGTCCTTGCCCAGGTCAGGGTTGGCGGGGCTGGGGTCCGGCCGGGTCAGGTGGAGGGTCCGGCCGTTGCAGTCTCCGTACTCCCCCGTCACGTTACCCAGGGTGGACGCCTGCAGCAGCTCTAAGGACCGAGGCCTGACTCCCCCCCCGGCCTCCCCCTCCTCCTCCTCCTCCTCCTCCTCCCCCCCCTCCTCCTCCTCCCCTCCCTCCCCCCCCTCCCCGGACAGCAGACTCTCCCTCTCTCCGCTGGTGTCCCGGCGCTTCAGGCTGGGGGCGCGGCTCAAGCTGTTCCAGCTGGATCGACGGCTGCCCCAGGAGCTGCCTGACCCCCGGGGGGGGAGGGGGGAGCGCCGCCCGGGACTCGACTGGAAGGGGGGGAGGGGGGAGGGGGGGGGAGAGACAGAATGAGGGAGCGAGGATTAAAGAGTGTGAGAGAAAACAGTAAGGTGATGAGGGGACTCACGGGACTCATCAGTAAGGTGATGAGGGGACTCAGAAACAGTTATGAGGGGACTCACCAGGGAATGAGAGAGAGAGAGAGGTAGAGAGAGGGGTAGAGAGAGAGAGGGGTAGAGAGAGAGAGAGAGGTAGAGAGAGGTAGAGAGAAGGGTAGAGAGAGAGAGAGAGGGGTAGAGAGAGAGAGAGAGGTAGAGAGAGGGGTAGAGAGAGAGAGGGAGAGAGAGAGAGAGAGGGAGAGAGAGAGAGAGAAAAAACAGTAAGATAATGAGAAACAGTTATGAGGGGGCTCACCAGGGAGTGCAGGTCATAGGCCGAGGGGTCTACGGAGGCGGAGCTGCCACGGCGAGATCCTCCGTATCCAATCGCTGCCACCGGATTTCCTAGCCCCGCCTCTCCGTACTGTAGCCCCGCCTCTCCGTATGTAAACCCCTCCCCCAGCAGGGACTCGGGGCCCACGGAGCTCTTGGGCGTCGGCATGGGCGTGGCCGCGGTGTGCATGATTATGGGAGGAGCCACGGTGCCTCGAGGATCTACGTGGCCGTTGGCCGTCATCATCAGAGAGTACATCTTCAGCTCTGAGGAATAACATCACCGTCGTCACTATCACCATCATCGCCATCACCATCCTCCTCATCGTCTTCATCATCATCACCATCGTTATCATCATCATCATCATCATCATCAACATCACAATCATCATCTCCATCATCATCATCATCATCATCAACAACATCACCATCAACAACATCATCATCATCATCATCGAGGGGAAGCTAAACTATCGTTAAATCTTTACCATGTTAGCAGTAGACCTAATATTTTAATGTTGGCAGTCGGCTAAAGTCATGTTTAAACTACCTCAGATAAATGCGACATTATATCAACAACAGCAGAATAATATTTATTCGTGGGCCTCCCCCGCCCATGGATTTGTCGGGCCCACCCAATATTACACAGGAGCTACAGCACATACGACCAGAAGTTACTGGCACTTCTCTCTGCACCCACCTGAGTCTCTGAGCTGCTCCACCTTCTCCTCCTCAAAGTTGTCTGACCTCTTCTCCTCCTCCTCTGAGTCGGAGCGGTTGGCGTCTCCCTGTCAGACAAACAGACATGGACAGGAGGAGATGTTTACAGAACACAACGGGAGCCTTCTCTGATAATGAAGTCACTTGTGCTGTTAGCCTCTCGCGTTTAGAACCCTTACCTCAGCATGAAAGCCCTCTACTAAGATGGCTGCCTTTAGAACCCTCACCTCAGCCTGAACGCCCTCTACTAAGATGGCTGCCTTTAGAACCCTCACCTCAGCCTGAACGCCCTCTACTAAGATGGCTGCCTCTAGAACCCTCACCTCAGCATGAACGCCCTCTACTAAGATGGCTGCCTTTAGAACCCTCACCTCAGCCTGAACGCCCTCTACTAAGATGGCTGCCTCTAGAACCCTCACCTCAGCATGAACGCCCTCTACTAAGATGGCTGCCTTTAGAACCCTAACCTCAGCCTGAACGCCCTCTACTAAGATGGCTGCCTCTAGAACCCTCACCTCAGCATGAACGCCCTCTACTAAGATGGCTGCCTTTAGAACCCTCACCTCAGCCTGAACGCCCTGCACTAAGATGGCTGCCTTTAGAACCCACACCTCAGCCTGAATGCCCTCTACTAAGATGGCTGCCTATAGAACCCTCACCTCAGCCTGAAAGCCCTCTACTAAGATGGCCACCAGCAGGTTGAAGAGGACGTAGTTGCCGAAGGTCATCAGGGCTACAAAGTAGAGCGCTGCCAGAGGAGATGTGGAGGCCATGCCGTTATACAACACCACGTTCCAATCCTCCTGGGTTAGGATCTACATAGAGAGAGAGAGAGAGAGAGAGAGAGAGAGAGAGAGAGAGAGAGAGAGAGAGAGAGAGAGAGGGGGAAGAGTGCATGTTAGCTATTATGCTACGTAGTGCTGCCAGAAGAGAGAGAGGTTATACAACATCATGTTCAAGTCCCCCTGGGTTAGGATAATACAGAGAGAGAGAAAGAGAGAAGGGGGGGAGAGATGGGGGGTGGGGACTAGGGGGGAGAGAGAAGGGACTGAGCTATACTTGTATTGCCACCATCCAGTAATATATCATTTAAACAGGCTGGATCTGAGTGTTGTGTGTGTGTGTGTGTGTGTGTGTGTGTGTGTGTGGGTAGGTGTGTGTGTGTGGTGTGTGTGTGTGTGTGTGTGTGTGTGTGTGTGCGTGTGTGTGTGTGTGTGTGTGTGTGTGTGTGTGTGTGTGTGTGTGTTTTTCTGTGTGTGTGTGTGTGTGTGTGTATGTCAATGGGAGTGATATGAGGCGTTTAAACCAGAGTTATAGTTCATGATGCAGCAAGAAATCCCACTCTAAGTCTGCCCACTCATTACGCCCTGTGGCAGTGGGACAACTCACAGTGCTGTGTGTGTGTGTGTGTGTGTGTGTGTGTGTGTGTGTGTGTGTGTGTGTGTGTGTGTGTGTGTGTGTGGAGAGAGAGAGGAGAGAGTCTCCAGGTATGAGTTTAACTCCCTCTGCTCTTAAGCATCACTGGCTAAAATGCTTCTTCAGCAGCTCAGAGTCACAACACACACACACAACCACACACACACACAAACACACACACACAGCAATTCTGCTGATGCCTTCTGTAGAGAAAGGAGGACAATCTATATGGAGCGATTGAACAATCACTCCTCAGAGAGAGAGAGAGAGAGAGAGAGAGAGAGAGAGAGAGAGAGAGAAAGAGAAGGGACGGTCACGCTTCCTTGTGTTACTACACTTGACCGATGAACGTTTTACATTACTTTTACATTTACATTTTTGGCATAGAGCAAGATGCTCTTATCCAAAGCGACTTACAACAAACACATTAAACGACTGATGTATAGATGATTCACTTACTTTAGACAAAACATTTCTAAAGTAAGTGAATCATCTATACATCAGTCAGCAGAAGAAAAAGTAATATTCTAGGACCTGGGGCCTTTGGCAGTCACAGTGCTAGAAGAAGCAAGAATGACTTTTTTATTTGTTAATTTATAGTAGAGAAACTGTCCAAACTGTCCTCCGGGTAGTAGGGATGAGGAGGTCTTTATGAGGGACAGTTCTGAACTCTGTTATTCAGTAAATGGACTGCACTTATATAGACACACACACACACACACACACACACACACACACACACACACACAGTACTGTAAGTGTCTGACCTGAAACACAGTGACGATGGCCCACAGTAGCGAGTCGAAGTTCTTGCGGTCGGGGATGGTGTCTCCGTTCTCCATCTGCAGGCTGAACTTACAACCAAACAGGTGCATCCCCAGGATACTGCAGGACAGCACACACACAGTCACCATACAGTGTGTGTGCTTGCTGGTGTGTGTGTGTTTGTGTGTGCGTACGTATGTGTATGTGTTGATGTGTGTGCGTGCGTGTGTGTGTGTGTGTGTGTGTGTGTTTGTGTGTGCGTGTGCGTACGTGTATGTGTTGATGTGTGTGTGTGTGTGTGTACATGTGCATG
>NC_137675.1:77283686-77286186 GCF_963989245.1 Nansenia antarctica
CCAGAAACACACGCACACGCACACAAACACACAAACACACACAAACACACACACACACACACGCACACAAACACACACACACACACACACACACACACACACACACAGCCAAGGGTTTCCCCAGGTGAACACGAGAAGAGAGGGGAGGAGAGCAGAAAAGAAGGGATGCAATGCGGATGAGAGGAGGTAGAAAACAGAGGAGAAGAGGAGAAGGGGGGGAGAGAACAATGGAGTATGAAGTGAGTTTGTTCTTTTCTGCAAGAGAGGGAGGAGAGGAGAGAGGAGGACGAGGAAGGGAGGCATAGAGTAGATAAAAGTGTGTGTGTGTGTGTGTGTGTGTGTGTGTGTTCTTACTGTGCTGTCCCATGAGCTGGTGCAGTTTACTGAGGGGGTCCGGGCGTGTGTGTTCCGGGGGGGGGTCCAGGTTGGGGGTGCGTGGGTTGCGGGGGTGCGTGGGCGTGGCACTGTTGTGGCTGCAGATGAAAGAGGGGAGGATGGTGGGGTAGTTCATCCCTCCGTTCAGACGGCCCAGGATGGCCCCCATCCCAGAGGTCACCACGGGGTCACGGGGGGGCAGGGACCTCATCTCCAGCTCCTCCTCCCCTCCCGTCGCCATGGCGCTGTGTCCGCCGTTGCTGAGGTGACAGTGGTGGTGCTGGTGGTGCTGCAGGAGGTTGTGGATGGGCCGCAGCCAGGGGCCGCTCCCCGACGCGCTGCGGCTGCTGCCGTGACCGTGGCCGTGTCCGTTCCCGCCCCCCAGGCTTGACCCCCCTCCCCCGCCATTGGGGTTCACCTTCTTGCGACGTTTGCTGAGGTGAAAAACAATAAAAACACTCAGACACACACACACACACACACACACATCTCATCAAAGTTCATCTGAAGTGTATTTAGGACGTCGCAATATGATTGATAGTCATTCATAGGGCGTGGTTGAAAGAGCTGTGCCGTCGCTGCTGTATGCACTGTGTCGTGGGAGTTTACAGTAGTGTGTGTGTGTGTGTGTGTGTGTGTGTGTGTGACCAACCTGTGCCAACCGCTGTATAAGCGCTGGACCCGGCGGGAGAGCTTGCGGTAGAGGTGGCTAACGTAGCGTAGCATCTCTTCATAGCAGGAGCCCGGCTCGCTGTAGCTGGCCAGCGTGGAGTCGTTGGACATGTAGCGCGCCCGCTGCTCCCGCATCAGGGCGTTCTCGCGCTGCTTCGTCTCCGCAAACTGGGTCGCTATGACGACCAGGCACAGGTTGATCATGAAGAAAGAGCCCACCTGGGGAGAGAGGGGTGGGATAAGGGTGGGGGGGCGGTTACAGAGTTACTGTATGGACAACTAAGCACTTTCACATAGTTTCTGTATTGACAATACAATTCAATACAATTCCGACAAAACAATTCTCTATTGTTAATAGTCTCTATAGTTAATAGTCTATTGTTAATAGTCTCTATGGTTAATAGTCTATTGTTAATAGTCTCTATGGTTAATAGTCCTACTTGGCAGTTCTAGTGGATGTGTACAGGACCATGACCAAGTTGACAGACCAGACTACTAAGGCTGTAAACACAGAGCCATGTTAAGACTGTACAGCGCTCCTCTCCTCCTCCTGCTGATGCTCTGGCAGGCTCTGCATACGAAGCGCTACCTACTTCAAAGAGCAGCTCTGAAACTAGGTCACTCAGCAGTGTCAAATATACATCTCACACGTATCCATCATTCATGATGAGCAAGATGAGATATGCTGCTGCTGCGGTGTTGATGAGTAGGCTGATGGATGTGATGGCTACTCTACATGTTGAGTTAGGTGGTGGTGGAACCAGCTTCCCACTGCTGTGAGGACTGCAGAGCCACTCCCTATCCTCCTTCGTAGACTGAAGACCCATCTCTCCAGGCTACACCTTAACTGTCCCCTCCTGAGGCATCTACATCTCCTCTACCCCCCCCCCCCCTGTACAGTTTCTCTACTGTAAATAAAATAATTAAAAGCATTATGTCTGTCCTAGCAGAGATCACTTTGTCTTGTCTTTTTCTTGTGATGACTGATGGATAGATGATTCACTTACTTAGACAAAATGTATTTGTTGTAAGTCGCTTTGGATAACGGCGTCTTCTAAATGCCAAAAATGTCAAATGTAATGTAAATGAATGGATCTTCTCTGTCTGTGTAAACCTGGTTTGATTGACACTATATTTTGTGTGTATGTCTCCTCTCTTGTATTATTTTGAGAAGAAAAACAAATATGAATACAGTGGGGGTAATAAGTATTTAACACATCAATAATTTTTGAATTTATTGCACATAACGTCTTTTCATGGATTGGAGTGTTACACTTTCAATGTCTTTAGCAGTGTCGTTTTATTGAGCTAATACCAATGTCTAGTGTAAATGTGAATAGCTGCAGTGGAAACATTAAAGAATTTTTTTAAAACCTGTTGATGTGTTGAATACTTATTTCCCCGACTGAAGATACAAACTAAATGTACTTTGTGTGTTCACATGTGTGTACTG
>NC_137675.1:77288583-77291083 GCF_963989245.1 Nansenia antarctica
CGTGGGAGACCAGCCCTGCGTACCACCAGGCTACACAGGCCTGGTGTGGCCCCTACCAGAGGAGCTAGTACACACACACACACACACACACACACACACACACACACATGCACACTCACACACACACATACACACACCTGGCGTGGCCCAAACCAGAGGAGCTGGAGAGGTCTGGAGCTGCTCAGGGCTGCTCTGCTGGATAATATGGTCATGTGGACCTCTGTTAGAAGACACAGTGTACCTGATACACACACACACTCACACACACACACACACACACACACACACACACATACACACACACACAGACACACACACACACACACACACACACACACACACACACACACACACAGCACACAGGAGGGAGGACTTAACCAGCCCTCACCCTCCACTACTCCCCCCCCGCCCCACCACCCACACACATACACCCCCACCCCCACCGCAGTCACCCCTCAACGCACCCTGTTATTGGCCCCTAATAGACTAGGGGTGGAGGTGGTGGTGGTGGTGGTGGGGGTTCATTGCTGGGACTGGGGGGTGGGGGGGTCACTGGTTATTAACCTTTGGGGTAGGAGGAGGCTGGCCCTCAAGGTTAATAACCAGTGACCACGGCACTTTAATCCACCCCCCCTCTATCTATCTATCTATCCATCTATCACTCTATCTATCCATCTATCCATCTATCTGTCCATCTATCACTCTATCTATCTATCCATCTATCTCTATGTATAATGGGGGTCAACCTCATTTATTCTCGCCAAACCAGAATATTCACTGCATTGCACTCACACACGCACACGCACTCACGCGCACACACACACACACACACACACACACACACACACGCACACACACACACACACACACACACACACACACACACAGACACAACAAGGATGTGTCGTCTCTCTGAGAGACAGTGACAGCGTTCGAGCTATTCCGAGAGAGTCACCGTCGTCAAGTTATTCCGAGACAAGTCACTGTGTTTCAAAGTTTCTCCCGAGCTATTCCTGGAGCCCAGCTATTCTAAGAACAAGCAAGGGCTATCAATACCACCGCAGCTAACATCAAGGTGGGCGGGAGGCAGATCTGCGGTGAGATGAAGACCCAGAGACATGACTCCTCCTGGGGAGGCTCACAGCACGCTGCACCAGAACAACACTACGCCACCACACCACTGAGCCAGGAGGCAGAGAGGAGAGAGGAGGGGGGAGAGAGGAGAGGGAGGGGCAGAGAGGAGAGGGAGAGTGGAGAGGGAGATGGAGAGAGGAGAGGGAGAGTGGAGAGGGAGGGGCAGAGAGGAGAGGGAGGGTGGAGAGGGAGGGGGAGAGAGGAGAGGGAGAGGGAGAGAGGAGAGGGAGAGAGGAGAGGGAGGGAGAGAGAGGAGAGGGAGGGGCAGAGAGGAGAGGGAGAGTGGAGAGGGAGATGGAGAGAGGAGAGGGAGAGTGGAGAGGGAGGGGCAGAGAGGAGAGGGAGGGTGGAGAGGGAGGGGGAGAGAGGAGAGGGAGAGGGAGAGAGGAGAGGGAGAGAGGAGAGGGAGGGGGAGAGAGGAGAGGGAGAGAGGAGAGGGAGGGAGAGAGGAGAGGGTGGGAGAGAGAGGAGAGGGAGAGAGGAGAGGGTGGGGCAGAGAGGAGAGGGAGAGAGGAGAGGGTGGGGCAGGGAGGAGAGGGAGAGAGGAGAGGGAGAGAGGAGAGGGAGAGAGGAGCGGAGGTTTCGAGTGACGGGTATTTCGTCGATGGGGGGGTAGCAGAGTTTTAGAATGAACGGGGGTGGTAGCTTCGCTAAATCGCCGGGAAAAGTGTGCCCCCCCCCAGCGGCCGGCCCCGGCGTCGGAGAACGACTGTGTGCGCCGCCATGTCGTACCTGGAAGATGGCGATCCACGCGTAGGCGATGTTGTCGAAGTTCACCGCCCCCTTGTGAGGGTTGATGTCGCCAGGACGACAGATGTTGTAGTACTGGTTCCAGTTCACACAGCCCTCGCCCGCCCCGCCTTCCTGGGTCAGGGAGGAGGAGGAGGAGGAGGAGGAGGAGGAGCCAAACGGGCCCTGGCCACGAGGGGGCGCGGCCAACGAACAGTCAGCCCCGCCCTCGCTGTAGGGGGGGACGTCATAGCAACGCAGCATTCCGTTCTCCCGGGCGGCGGAGCAGATAAACGGGGTCTCCTCGCCCTCCTCCGACATGTAGTAAGGGCTCAACGACAGGTTGTAGAGGCTGCATGAGGAATACATAGAGAGGTTAATAATAATAATAATAATAATAATAATAATAATAATAATAATAATAATAATAATACATTAGACTTATATAGCGCTTTTTTAGACATTCAAAGATGCTTTACAAACTGAAAAGATTGAGTAGTAAAAAAAAAAAAAAAAAAAGTTTGATAAAAGAAAGTATAGGGGTCTAATTACTTTGTAATTACTAAGTGTCTTTGTAGGACAATCTACTCTGTATACTGTAAATATATCTAGATTTCGGGCAGAGAAGCGGCGAAAA
>NC_137675.1:77306083-77311083 GCF_963989245.1 Nansenia antarctica
AGCCTAACACTGCTTTTGTGCCTTTGAGCAAGGCACTTAACGTCTAACTGCTCCAGGGGGGGCGCCTGTTTGAGGCTGACCCTGTGTGCCCAGAGCCCAGAGCTCTGTTATCCCTGGGTGAATGTGTGTGTGTGTGTGTGTTGTCTCGGGGGGTGTGCATCATTTCCCCCTCGGGGATCAATAAAGTATATATTTTCTTTCTTCTTTTTCTCCGTAAGGAAATTCCGGGCTGTTTTGATTCTGTGGGCTACTTCTGTTATGGAATATCTCACTGAGTCAGACGGAACCCAGACCTCTCTCTGCTCACCCCAGCCCCCTCTGGGTCTCTGGTGAAGACAGCACTCTGACCAATATATAGCTTACAGTAAATACTGTCTCTCTCACACACACACACGGCACACACACACGGCACACACACACACACACACACACACACACGGCACACGGCACACACACACACACACACACACGGCACACGGCACACACACACACACATACACGGCACGCACACACACACACACACACACACACACACACACATACACACACACACACACACACACACACACACACACACACACACCACAACAATGATCAATGCTAATGGGTAATGTGGCTCTCAGACACAGACGGCAGTGGAAATGCAATGAGATGGAAACCTGCCCCCCCCCCCCACACCCTGTTCTCCACTCACCCTCACAGACCTTCCAGCCTCCTCCCCACTGTACGGTACTCCCTCCCTCCCTCCTTCTTCCACCCCCCCCGTCGTCCCCGTCGTCCTCCATCCCTCCATCCCTCTTTCATTAAGAGAGAGCTAACTCAATGTCATCAGGCAGTAATAACCTAATAACACTCTCCAGCAGGGTCAACTGGCAGGAGGGTGTGTGTGTGTGTGTGTGTGTGTGTGTGTGTGCGTGTGCGTGTGCGTATGCGTGTGTGTGTTTAGGGTGTAAGGGTGTCGGGCATTTGGATGAGAGACGATGAACGTGTGATGAGAATGTGAATAAGAAGGAGGAATGGATGGAGGGGCAAGAACTGATGGAGGGGAAAAGGGAGGAAGAGGGGAGGAGGGGAGGAGGGGAGGGGGGTGGAGTTTAGTCTTATTGCCCTGACTCAGCAACGCTGGGGTATACAGTATATGAAGACCCCTGACTGGTGTGTGTGTGCGTGCGTGTCTGTGTGTGTGTGTGTGTGTGTGTGTGTGTTTGTGTGTGAGAACTACATTATAACAGATCACTTTTATACACATCTCAGCCCCCTCTCTCCCTCCCTCCATCTCTCTTCCCTTAATCTCCCTCCTCCTCTTTTCTTGGCTTCATCTCCCTCCTCCTTATTTCTTCTCTCCATCTCCCTCCTCTCCTCCTAACCTCAGCTCAGGCTCTTCCTACTTCCTTCTCTCTACCTCTACTGTCCACCTCTTTCTTTCTCTCCAATTCTTGTTCCCTCCATCTCGCTCCGTGTCTCCTCCTCTTGCTCACACCGGCTCTCTCCTCCTCTTGCTCCCTCCATCTCTCTCCTTCCCCTCTTGTTCCCTCCATCTCTCCCCTCCTCTTCTCCTCCTTCCATCTCTCTTCTCCTCTCCTCCTGAGCATGTGATCTCTCTCCCCCTCTCCCTCCCCCCATGTCTCTCCCCCTCTCCCTCCCACCATCTCTCTTCTCCTCCTCTCCCCCTCTCCCTCCACCCATGTCTCTCCTCCTCGCCCTCCCACCATCTGTCTCACCCTCTCCCTCCCCCCATGTCTCTCCCCCTCTCCCTCCCACCATCTACCATCTCCTCCTCTCCCCCTCTCCCTCCCCCCATGTCTCTCCTCCTCTCCCTCCCACCATCTATCCTCTCCTCCTCTTGGCCCCTCCATCGCTCTCCTCCTCTCATCCTGAGTCTGTGATGTGTCTCTGTGTCTCTCTGGTGCTACAACAAGGCCCTCACCAGATGCTGTATTTTATTTGATTGAGTTAATTATTAATTTAATCCTCCATCTGTGGATAAAAACATAGTTGTTGAAGCGACACTTCTCTGCTCACTTCAAACTTCCTCTCATGTGTTCACTTCCAGAGAGAGTGTGTGTGTGTGTGTGTGTGTGTGTGTGTGTGTGTGTGTGTGTGTGTGTGCGTGTGTGTGTGTGTGTGCTTGTGTGTGTTTGTGTACTGTGTGTGTTTCTCCCCAAAGACCAACGGGACTCATAAAAGAATCATGCCATAAATCAACTTGTCTCTGAATCCTTCCCTCCTCTTCCTCCCTCCATCGCTAACTCCCCCGCACTCCCCCCTGCAGAGAGGCACAGGCGGCTGTGACGCAGGAAGAGCAGGATTTCCTCTGTCTCTCCATCCGTCCCTCCCTCCATCCATCCATACCTCTCTCTCCCTCAGTGACGCAGTTACAGCAGGATTTCTCTCTCTCTCTCTCTCTCTCTCTCTCTCTCTCTCTCTCTCTCTCTCTCTCTCTCAGACAAGCTGTTTACACAGTGTTGGTCTCTCTCTCTCTCTCTCTCAGATAAGATGTATACACAGTGTTGGTCTCTCTCTCTCTCAGATAAGCTGTCTACACAGTGTTGGTCTCTCTCTCTCAGACAAGCTGTCTACACAGTGTTGGTCTCTCTCTCTCAGACAAGCTGTCTACTCAGTGTTGGTCTCTCTCTCTCAGACAAGCTGTCTACACAGTGTTGGTCTCTCTCTCTCAGACAAGCTGTCTACTCAGTGTTGGTCTCTCTCTGTCAGACAAGCTGTCTACACAGTGTTGGTCTCTCTCTGTCAGACAAGCTGTCTACACAGTGTTGGTCTCTCTCTCTCAGACAAGCTGTCTACTCAGTGTTGGTCTCTCTCTGTCAGACAAGCTGTCTACACAGTGTTGGTCTCTCTCTCAGACAAGCTGTCTACACAGTGTTGGTCTCTCTCTCTCAGACAAGCTGTCTACTCAGTGTTGGTCTCTCTCTCTCAGACAAGCTGTCTACTCAGTGTTGGTCTCTCTCTCTCAGACAAGCTGTCTACTCAGTGTTGGTCTCTCTCTCTCAGACAAGCTGTCTACTCAGTGTTGGTCTCTCTCTCAGACAAGCTGCTACACAGTGTTGGTCTCTCTCTCTCAGACAAGCTGTCTACTCAGTGTTGGTCTCTCTCTCTCAGACAAGCTGTCTACTCAGTGTTGGTCTCTCTCTCAGACAAGCTGCTACACAGTGTTGGTCTCTCTCTCTCAGACAAGCTGTCTACTCAGTGTTGGTCTCTCTCTCTCAGACAAGCTGTCTACTCAGTGTTGGTCTCTCTCTCTCAGACAAGCTGTCTACTCAGTGTTGGTCTCTCTCTCAGACAAGCTGCTACACAGTGTTGGTCTCTCTCTCTCAGACAAGCTGTCTACACAGTGTTGGTCTCTCTCTCTCAGACAAGCTGTCTACTCAGTGTTGGTCTCTCTCTGTCAGACAAGCTGTCTACACAGTGTTGGTCTCTCTCTCAGACAAGCTGTCTACACAGTGTTGGTCTCTCTCTCAGACAAGCTGTCTACACAGTGTTGGTCTCTCTCTCTCTCAGACAAGCTGTCTACACAGTGTTGGTCTCTCTCTCAGACAAGCTGTCTACACAGTGTTGGTCTCTCTCTCTCAGACAAGCTGTCTACACAGTGTTGGTCTCTCTCTCAGACAAGCTGTCTACTCAGTGTTGGTCTCTCTCTGTCAGACAAGCTGTCTACACAGTGTTGGTCTCTCTCTCTCAGACAAGCTGTCTACACAGTGTTGGTCTCTCTCTCTCAGACAAGCTGTCTACTCAGTGTTGGTCTCTCTCTCTCAGACAAGCTGTCTACTCAGTGTTGGTCTCTCTCTCTCAGACAAGCTGTCTACTCAGTGTTGGTCTCTCTCTCAGACAAGCTGTCTACACAGTGTTGGTCTCTCTCTCAGACAAGCTGTCTACTCAGTGTTGGTCTCTCTCTCAGACAAGCTGTCTACACAGTGTTGGTCTCTCTCTCGCTCAGACAAGCTGTCTACACAGTGTTGGTCTCTCTCTCTCAGACAAGCTGTCTACACAGTGTTGGTCTCTCTCTCTCTCAGACAAGCTGTCTACACAGTGTTGGTCTCTCTCTCTCAGACAAGCTGTCTACTCAGTGTTGGTCTCTCTCTGTCAGACAAGCTGTCTACACAGTGTTGGTCTCTCTCTGTCAGACAAGCTGTCTACACAGTGTTGGTCTCTCTCTCTCAGACAAGCTGTCTACACAGTGTTGGTCTCTCTCTCAGACAAGCTGTCTACACAGTGTTGGTCTCTCTCTGTCAGACAAGCTGTCTACACAGTGTTGGTCTCTCTCTCTCAGACAAGCTGTCTACTCAGTGTTGGTCTCTCTCTCTCAGACAAGCTGTCTACACAGTGTTGGTCTCTCTCTGTCAGACAAGCTGTCTACTCAGTGTTGGTCTCTCTCTCTCAGACAAGCTGCTACACAGTGTTGGTCTCTCTCTCTCAGACAAGCTGTCTACACAGTGTTGGTCTCTCTCTCTCAGACAAGCTGTCTACACAGTGTTGGTCTCTCTCTGTCAGACAAGCTGTCTACACAGTGTTGGTCTCTCTCTGTCAGACAAGCTGTCTACTCAGTGTTGGTCTCTCTCTCTCAGACAAGCTGTCTACTCAGTGTTGGTCTCTCTCTCAGACAAGCTGTCTACTCAGTGTTGGTCTCTCTCTCTCAGACAAGCTGTCTACACAGTGTTGGTCTCTCTCTCTCAATCCAGATGTCCTCTGACTGTGTTGGTCTCTCTCTCTCAGCTGTCTACTGCTTTGGGACAATCGCGAAAAAAAAGTTTTCTTGTAGTGGTTATTAGTGGGGGTTTATGTGGTAACTTGTTGAGAACATTTTTGCATTTCAGCTTATTTTATCATTTGCCATAGCAAAGGGGGTGAATATATTAATTCATAATTAATTATAATATTATTGACTAAAGACATTTCAGCTTTTAATTAATTTCCCAACATTCCTAAAAAAAATGATTTTTCATAATGTCACTATGATATTATGGAGTATTTTGCATTTGATCATA
>NC_137675.1:77313583-77316083 GCF_963989245.1 Nansenia antarctica
GCTAGGGCTACTCTGTTCTCCAAGCCAACCTTACCGTTGAAGCGCAAGGCTAGTGTCCAATGCTAGGGCTACATTATGTTAAACCGCAAGGTTAGCCTCCAATGCTAAAGCTACACTGGTCTCCATGCCAACCTTACTGTGTTAGACACAAGGTTAGCCTCCAATACTCGGGCTACGTGAGCCAGCTTTACTTGTTCTTGTTCTTCTGCTTCTTTGGGGTTTTAGAGTGGCTGCCAGCCAGAATGGTGCATTACCCATCCTACTGGGCCAAACCCGCATGCTGCCAATGGCAGACTATCATGCCATGCCACGAAAGGACATTAAACCTAAACCCCTACCTGACTGAAACACAACACAGAACCCACAACAACCAATCCCCTAACACCCCCCCCCCCCCCCGTCCCCTCCCCGCCCTCCACCCTGCAACAAATAGCACACCCTAGTGCCCTAGTCAAATCTCCTCAGCCAACATAGCCGGCAAAGCCTCTCCACTAACAACCCTGCACTGCTGGCCCCCTTAGCTGCAGCCACCACCAAATTGATCTTCCTGTGACTTCCTCTCCGGCGCTGTGCAATACAATTAATAACCGTTAACTATAAAAGCCAAGATCCAACTTTACTGAAGCACCTCTGTAGTGTTTCCCACAGGATTGTGTGAGACTGTGGTGGGTAGACCACCACGGCCACAGTCTAGGCATTTAATGGGAGAAACTCTTTTCTGCACACTACCGCCAACCCGAACTTGAAGAAGCCTACTCTCAGCCCTCCTAACATGCTTCTGCATAAGAGACCACTTGCCCAGCCCCGACTTTAATTAAACACTTCCACCCGCTTCTCCCGTACCTGGACACTTGGAAGACCCGTCCCCGTGGTTACTGCCTGCCGTTGACACACCGAACCAACCCATCCCACTCTGCACAGTCAGACACATCTTCAACTTCACCTTCACCTCTATCTTCACCACATCGACTGCACAGAGGAAACATCCTCCGCAGCTACTTGTCCAAAACCCTGGTACCGTTAATGCCATAACGGCACCAGAACCAAACTCTCACTGGGTAGCTCACATACCCTAGACCAGTGTTTCTTAACCCTCTCCTCGGGGCGCCCCAGCCGCTCCACATATTTGATCTGTTCCACCACCAGCTCACCTGATTCTACTAATCAAGTACAAATCATAATTGCTTTGAACTTGATCAGTTGAATCAGTTGAGCTGGTGGTGGAACAGATCAAATATGTGGAGCGGCTGGGGCGCCCCGAGGAGAGGGTTGAGAAACACTGTCCTAGACCAACGCTCTCAAGCATCTTAACTCCAAGTCCAAAAACTCAAAACTGCGGACAAACCTGGCTCCCGCCTACTGTCAGAAGCAAGGTCAAAGCGAACAGCCTTATGCACTCCTGCAACCCTCAACCCTCAAGCCTCTCCACATCGATCTCCAGTGGGACCCCCAGTAAGTAATCCCCCCCTCTGGGACGCATCTGATCCCTGAGCACAAAACACGGCACAGAAATGTCACCTTGACTTCCTCAGCGCTTTCAACCTCTGTTTGTCCGACACACGACATATCATCACCAGCCCACTCCTCCAGAAGTTCTGGACTTGCTCCAACTTTCTCTTCACCCATCCCGAGACTGATCCACCGCAAACCCCCCCCCCCCCCGTCATCCTCCTCCATTCCCTTCCACCTCGTAATTGTTTCTGATTTCGCCAGCTTTATTGTTAAGACATAGAGCATATAAAACCGACTCTCCGGTCCCGACTCTCAGTTACTATGAAGCCCCGAAACAGACCAGAATGGCCACGCCCCCTTTTATGCCTCATTGAGATAACATGGGAAACTACTGCCTAGTCACCAACTTGTACTTGAACCCTATATGATCAGGTTTTTTTATTCTTTTTTTTACAAGATCTGAAACCCAAACGCCTATTATAAGTAGCCAAACTTCTCTAGAACAAAAAAAGGAAAAAAAGGAAAAAAACTAAAAGTATATATATTCTTTCTCGTTACCAAACTTAAACATAAAACATAAATACTGCACCCTTGACATAAACTCAGTTGCTACTGAACAGAAACTTTATTCAATAAATTATTTATGATTGGTTGTTTTTACAGTGGGGTCCATGATGAGCTGATGATAGAAGAGTCAATAGAGAGAATACAGATTCTGTATTCTAACATCTTTTGTAAACCACAAGGCTAGCCTCTATCATGAGAGCTAGTCTGCTCTTGAGACCACAAGTAAGGTTTTATGCTCTGATCTGATCTTTTTATCTGTTCTGTTCTGGTCTGATCTGGTCTGATCTGGTCTGATCTGGTCTAATCTGTGTTGTTCTGGTCTGATCTGGTCTGATCTGCGCTGTTCTGTTCTGTTCTGTTCTGTTATATTCTACTCTGTGAAGGAACAAGTGTCAGCTGATGAGAACCTCTTCATCACTTCTCCCTGTTAGAGGTCTTATACAAGACTCTGTTTAATGCTCCACTGCTCTCATCAGGAGGA
>NC_137675.1:77318583-77323583 GCF_963989245.1 Nansenia antarctica
CACACACACAAATACACACACACACACAGCATCTATAATCAAATCAGCTAATAACCCCAAGCGTAAACACGTATCGTAGGAATGGCCACAAGCTATCATCTCCTTTGGCAAAACAGTAATCTGGAACTCAGCATGCGGCCTCACACACACACACACACACACACACACACACACACACACACACACACACATACACACTCTAATTGTTCTGCAGTGTTTCGTGCTTTAACAAGAGAGTACAAAACATTAGGGTTGATAACAGGGATCACTCTCACACACATACAGAGACAAAAGAAGATCTGCACAGGCTCTCTCTCTGCTCTCTCTCTCCCTCCTCTCTCTCTCTCTCTCTCTCTCTCTCTCTCTTCTCTCTTTTTCTCCCTCTCCCCCTCCTCTCTCTCTCTCTCTATCTCTCTCTATGTAACAGACAAAATGTTTGTCTTCCCTCAAGAAAATAAGAGAGAGCTGGTTTAGTTTGGCAAATAGAAAGTGACAATAGATTCATTACATATGTCTTCCACTACACCAGGCCCGGATTAACCCCCTAGGGTGCCCTAGGGTGACCAGACTTGATGTGTGCCCCCCCCCCCCCCCCTACTATCTAGCCTACTAAGGTACTACTTAGTACCTACTAACCCTTCACCCATAACGGCTATCGACTAGTGCTACTGTGCATGATATTTCTATTGTAATCATGGGAGATAAATGTTCAAAGAAGATACGAAAGCAAACACTGTTGGGGGGACTGGAGGTGAAGATGTTAGGACCACGGCAAATCAAATGAGGAACTACAAATCCCAGATGACAGGGAGATGACGTATGACGGCTCTGATGCATCAACCCCTATTTCATTAATTTTCTCTATATAACGACGTCGATCATTGATCGGCAACAACACTATATCATAGTTTGCCTAACTGGCCATCGGATTTGGGCTCCTAATATCTTAAAAGCACTACGGTTTTCTTATTTTATCGGATTAAAGTAGCGAAGACCAGAAATTCCCATTGACCGCCATTCAAACTTCTCTGCTTCTATCACCCCAAAAGGGGCGTGGACATTACGGGAGGGGAAAGTACCCGGATGCGTTGCTCTGATGAATCGCGCACTTGTCTATGACTGGGGGGGGGGGCACTTACACCGAACTCGCAATTATTTATCTTTTTATAAATTATAGCCTAAATATAACCGTTAGTTTTGTACCTGTGTGGATGACTTCCAGTAAATATAGCCTATATTTTAAAAATGTGCGCAAAGGTCTCTTCATTGTCCGAATAATTTGGTGCCCCCCCATTGGCTGGTGCCCCAGGGCATTCACCCGATGCAATATATGGATAATCCGGGCTTGCACTACACACACATACACACACACACACACACACACACACACACACACACCTCCTCTGATTCGCTGCTAGATAGACAGTGTGTACAAGCACTCTACACTCTACACAAGGACAGCACACATTATGTTCCCATCTGTGTGTGGAGAGGAGAGGAGGCTGTATCTGTCTCAGCTGTGAGAGGAGAGGAGAGGAGAGGAGAGGAGAGGAGAGGAGAGGAGAGGAGAGGAGAGGAGAGGAGTGGAGAGGAGAGGAGAGGAGAGGAGTGGAGAGCAGAGGAGAGTAGAGCAGAGGAGAGGAGAGGAGAGGAAAAGAGAGGAGACTGTCCCTGTTCCTGGAGTTAACATAACAGGTGTTACAGGTGCACTACGCTATCCCACTACACTACCATCTTGGTGTACCTCTCGGTGTAATTCTAGACTCCGATCTAAACTTCAACAGCCACATAAACTCGATAACTAAATCAGCCTACTATCACCTGAAAAACATAACAAGAATGAGAGGTTTCATGTCCAAACAAGACCTTGAAAAACTCATCCATGTATCTGTGTGTGTGTGTGTGCGTGCGTGTGTGCGTGAGTGTGCGTGCGTGTGTGCGTGAGTGTGCGTGAGTGTGCGTGCGTGTGCGTGTGTGTGTGTGAGTGAGTCTGGCCCCAGGCTTCAGCTATCCAGTACACGTCATCCACCTTCTCTGTCTCCACACCTTACGGTTCATCACCTCATCACCATGCAGTATTTAAGCCCCGGCGTCCCTTCCACTCATCGTCAGGCCGCTTGTTGTTCCTCCACATCAGTGTTCGCTCTCGCTCTCTTACTCTGAGCACCACATTAGCGTTTGACTAACAGCGCTCTCTGTGTTCTATAGTGCCACTTCCCTGTTCTGAAGACTGCCTGCCTTCAATCCGTAATCCAACCGGGACCCTATTTACACAAAGACACATAAACACGCTCCCCCCGATCACGTCGTAAAAAACAACACCACAACACAATTATTATAAAACAACACCACGTAAGTCAAACTTCGTCTTGGAAGCCCGGGCGTTTGTTTGGCTTAAACAGGAGAGAAGCCCGTGTTTAGAAACTGTTACTGGAGACTGGCCGTTATTCTGTTCTCCCAACCGCTGTTCCAACCTGCGATACGACAGACTTGGATGTATACCATAGCGAGAACCAAGGCCAGCGGCCAGGGCCGGTCCTAGGCATTTAGGTGCCCTAGGCGAGAGTATGATTTGATGCCCCCCCCCCCCAAAAAAAGGGGCGCCACCACCACATTAAGCCACCAGTACTGCCTCATCACCACCCACACATTCAACAGTAAAAATATGGACAACAATGGTTTCAAGACAAAAATAGACAGTAGGCTGAGACATATTTTCATAGAGACATGAAATTGATCAGAGACAAAATTATTGAAATTGGGCAGGTAGCTAAAAGCGCGTCTTACCTGATCAGAAGTTAAGTATTTATTTGCATTTACTAACGCTAGCACCCCCGTATCAACATTATGAGCCAATGACAATGAATCTGTCAAAAAACGGATTAATCTGTGGAAGAGAAGAAGAGATGGTAGGATGGTTTCCATACAAGGCCGTTGAAAACGATCCGTCAGCCTGTCAAAAGCAAACACTGCTAAATACATACATACCGTTAAACCATTTATTTTTTACGCTTATTTGCCTTGTTGTCATTGGAGACAGGCGTTTAATGGAGCCGTTGATTCAAAGTTTTATGCTATTTCCCATTGGCTGAATAAGGTATGTGTGCGGTCGCTGTTTAAACAAATATATGGGCCTAGTAAACAGGTAAACAACAACAGGAAGTAAACAACAACAGGTAAATGATATAGAGACGGCTTGTGTCTTCTGACATAGCTCTGGTCACCATGGAAACAGATGAATACTTCTGTATGTACAGTATCCATGTGAATGAGGCTAACCCCCGCAGTGTTACAACACACACACACGCACACACACAGACACACACACACACACACACACACACACACGCACACACACTCTCTCATGTCCAGCTCTTCTGTGGGAGATTTCACAATCTGTCCCTCTCTCCCTTCCTTCTCTCCTCTTCCACCCTCTTCCCTGTCATCCTCTCATCTCCTCCCCCTTCCTCCCCCCTCCTCCCCCCTCCATCTCCCTCTTCCATCGTGTAAGAGCTGTCACACGCTCGATGAAACACAAGGGAACAGGGACACGCAGACCCTTCAGAGACAGCCTCCTGCTGTTATTGTGTGTGTGTGTGTGTGTGTGTGTGTGTGTGTGTGTGTGTGTGTGTGTGCGTGACTGTATGTGTGCGCGTGCGTGTGTGTGAGTCATACTTGTCCTCTCTGCTGGACAGGCTTTTCGTGTTGTAGTACGTAAGGATATCAAAAGAGTGTATAACAGAGTATGTCAAAACACTTACACACACACACTTACACACACACACACACACACACACACACACACAGAGTCTTTATTTACAGTATCAATGCTTCAACTAATAGAGATTAAAATCTTTAATTCACAGCACTATACAACAGGATTAGCCTAAACCCTGAACACACACACACACACACACACATCCATACACACACACACATCCATACACACACACAGAGCTTTACTGTCTCTCTACCCCTCTCCATTTGTTTTCTGTCTCTCATACTTACCCCTCTGCCCCATCACTCTCTGTCCCTCTCCTCTACTCTCTCTCTCACCCTACCCCACACCTCTCTCCATTTCCTATCTCACCCACCTCCAACCCCCCTCCCTCTCTCCCCTCCCTCCCTCCCTGCCTCCCTCCCCCCCCCCCCTCTCTCTCTCTCTAACATGTAAAGGTCCACCATGCTGTCAACCCCTCTAGATACATCAGCTCTGATCATATCAGTGTGTCTGTCTCTATGCAAAACACTCACAAGTACTAGGACAGAGCACTTTGCGCTCCCTCTCTCTCTCTCAGTCACACACACACACACACACACACGCACACGCATGTACACACACACACACACACACACACACACACACACATACATACACACACACACACACACACACACACACAGAGAGAACGCATTATTCCACAGTAAAACAAGGAGCTGTAAATCAACAACACCAACACTAACAACAACACCAATACTAACAACAACAACAACAACAACAACAACAACAACAACAACAGCAGCAGCAGCAGCAGCAGCAGCAGGGTCCTCGGGGTGTATGCTATTCACTGGCATCAGTCTTGTTATTGCTGAATAAATGTTATTCTCTCGCCTCTCTCCCCTCTTTTCACTCTCCCTACCCTCTCTCCCGCTTTTTGCGGCGTCTATTGCACCATTTTTAACACTCCTTAAGTGTACAACTAAGGTGTGTTAAACCCCCCCATCTCTCTCTCTCTCTGCAGCCCCCTGTAATGGACATAAAGTTAATCAATTCCCCCCGTAGAGGAGAAAACTAGGCACTACAAATGACTAGCGCTGCATTTTATGGTCGCTATAGCGATTATTGCAGTGTCCATTACTTTAAAAGTTGAATGGGGGGAATCTTTTGAGCGTAACGTTCCTGTTGTCGACTGGGCAGTGTCTCAGGGATATATGGCCCCATAAAGATATAATGCATAGAGAGCAGTTACAGAGAGAGAGAGAGAGAGAGAGAGACAGAG
>NC_137675.1:77341083-77346083 GCF_963989245.1 Nansenia antarctica
TTGGCGCTTGGCCATCGTGCTATTCATTAAAAGTACCCTGTCTAATTCAATTCCACAACAAAAATGATGAAATAAATCTCAAACGCTTGATCCACACGGGGAGAGAGAGAGAGGGTTACCTTATAGAGACGGAATGAGAAGTTCCCATAAGCATGTCCGTGACTTCCCCGTGTCCCACTCTGCAGCCTGCTGCCTTTCTCTTCTCTGCTATCCTTCTCTCTTCTCCTCCACTTGCGGTGTAGTTAGTTAGTTCCTCTACCTCTTTATTTCACGCTGCTTTCCTGATCAATGATACTCCGAAGAGGATGAACAAAAGAAATAAAAAGAACTAAAAAAAATAATCACAATCTGTGGTTTTCACATGTAAGTGTTTGTTTGGAGATAAGAATATCCATTGGAACAGAGCGGTTGGAGTGGATGGGCGCGCGAGTGCGTGTAGGTTGGAGCTTCGTGATGTTCTGACACGGCAAACTTCGGGCGGACCGGGAGCTCTGACACGTGACGTACACACACACACACACACACACACACACACACACACACACACACACACACACACACACAGGGAACCCGCAGTAGCAGCATCATCAGTTAGACGGTAATGCAAACGGCATTAATAGTTAATGTGCCTACTGAGGCTATATGTGCTCCTAGTCTGTGAGTATCCTAGATATTCGGCCCATTCATTATCCATGTCTTTAATGCATTTTTGTTTTCTCACATTGCCTTACATTCCCTATGGTTCAATAAACTCAGTTATTTATCTAAATCACAGAATTCGTAATGACTGAGAATTGGCTATAGCCTGACAATTGTAGTAGAACTGTATAGCTTATTTAATAGGGTCGTAATGTGGCCCGTAAAATGCACCTGCCGTGTCATCATGAACATCAATTAGGCTACCCCCCTTTTAATCAAAGATTATCATTCCGTTTTTATTCCGTGATAAAAAATTTAAAAAAGGAGAAGGAGAGAGGAGAACATTTGTCGCCCCAGTCAGAGCCTTCTCAGTAGGAGTTGTTAACTGTGGGGAGAGCTCACCGTTCCCCTGGCAGAAGGAACGCCCCCGGGCTCGAGGAAGCTGCCAAGTTATGAGGAACTGTTAACATCAACACAGGCCGACAGGCACGTGTGAAACCTGACTTTAATTGATACCGCGAGCGTGAGACGCTGTGTAGCCTATAAGGGAAAAAAGCTCAAGTTTTACTTTTGAGTGGAAATGATGCAAGTCCGCTTAGATCACTGCTGGGGTATGAGCGTGTGTGACGACGGAGGATGAACCGTTACATAATTGTTTTGGTGTTCTCCTTTTCTGCCTCTATTATAGCCTAAAAATCACTAATTGATGTGTGGTTTAACAGAGTTGTTTTGTTATGTATACTCTGACCTTGTTTATTAGATATTATATAAGACATGTCATGGATAACAGAAAGGATTCATTAGTCATCATTGTCCCCCATCCCCCACCGTGATGGTGTGTGTGTGCGTGTGTGTGCGTGTGTGTGTGTGTGTGTGCGCGTGTGTGCATGCATGCCTGAATGTGTGTGCATGTACACATGCCTGCATGTGTGTGTGTGTGTGTGTGTGTGTGTATGTATGTATGTACAGTATGTGTTTGTTTGTTTGTTTATTTGGATCCACCATTAGATACAGCAAATATGCAGTAGCTATTCTTCCTGGGGTCCTCATGTGTGTGTGTGTGTGTGTGTGTGTGTGTGTGTGTGTATGCATGCCTGCGCGCTCGCGTATGCATGTGTGTGTGTGTGTGTGTGTGTGTGTGTGTGTGTGTGTGTGTGTGCGCGCTCACATGTGCATGTGTGTGTCCATTCTCAGCTGTGAGCGTCAGACAGCAGTGTGCTGACAGAACAAACACACACAAACACACACCACCTCCCTTAACACTCAAACACCACCTGTCCCTCCATCTCTCTCTCGCTCTCTCTCTTCCCCCTCCCCCTCCCCCTCCCTCCCCCCCTCCCTCTCCATCCCCCAATCCCTCCGTCCCCCACCTGTCTCTCACAGTCTGGTTCCCGTCTCTGATCCCCTCCCTTAACAGGAATGTGGAAACTGAAACCCTCCCTTCCCCGCAAGGGCCCCAAAATGGCTCCCCTGTGGCTCCAGAATGGTGGAGGGTGAGGCCTTCTCTGTGGGAGAGTCCCTGCTGCGGCCCCTGCTCCATTATCTCTCTCAGGGGAGGCTGGTGGAGGTGGAAATCTATGCTCATTGTAATGCATGGAATGGAATGAGGACGGTGGTCTCAAACGTGTGGTTTCTACCTCCACCAGCCTCCACCCGGTCTTTCAGTGTGTCAGGAACACATCGAGGGGATCTCCTGCTATGTTGCTTACTCCTATCCCGTTCCTCTGCTGACATCTGTGAGGTGTGATGAGAGAGGAGGAGGAGGAGTTAGTCAAGTGTCTCCTCAAGCCGCCATTTCTCTTCTCTTCTGTTCTCTACACTCTTTATTTTTTTTGACAGGGAAGCCCTGTTGAGACCAAAGTGTATTTTTCGTGGGTGCACCAAGAATACAAAAATGAACTAAAGCAATAATCAATTCCAAATACGTATATATTTTTAAAAACACACGTTAGAACAGCATATTCCTCCTGCCCCCCCCCCCCCCCCCCCCGTCACCATCACAGTCATTAGATCCATGAGCCTCTCTCCCATGTTCCAATCAATAACCTCTTTTCTCCTCTCTCTCTCTCTCTCTCTCCCCCCGCCTCCCCCATCATCTCCCCCCTCCCCCTCCTCCCTCGGGGCAGAATCTCTTTAGACCCTGGCATGGGGGAGGCTGGGAGACCCGCTGAGTTCTGAGGGTTTTCCCGGGCTGCAGCATGTGTGTGTGTGTGTGTGTGTGTGTGTGTGTATGTGTATGTGTGTTTGTGTCAGACAAAGGCAGTGAAATATTCATAAGGCAGATTTATTATTGAGCAAAGTAAGGAAAGAGAGAGAGAGAGAGAGAGAGAGAGAGAGAGGGAGGGAGAGAGAGAGAGAGAGAGGGAGAGAGAGAGAGAGAGGGAGGGAGAGAGAGAGAGGGAGAGAGAGAGAGAGAGTGGGTGGATAACCGTTTGGATCTTGCTCAGAACGTTAAAATAATCATTTTAATTAGGATATCAGAGAGAGGGAGAGGGACATTCAAGTGTTATCGTCACACCCATACCACAACAGTGCTTATGTAATCAAATGTACAACACAACCAGAGCAACAACAACAACAATAACAACAGCGCAGGCTGGGGATTGTTAAGAAGCAAGGCAAATCGGTCATGCTAGCTCGCACCCAATTATGCGACAGCACACATCCATCTTGACATGATTCAGCAGCTGTGGCCTTGTGGACAGTGGTCCAACAGTCACAGCTCTGTCATGTCACCTCCATCCAAACTCCTGTGGCGATAGACCTGAAGGCCTACACTTCAAAGAGAAACACAGAGAGAGAGAGAGAGAGAGAGAGAGAGAGAGAGAGAGAGAGAGAGAGAGAGAGAGAGAGAGAGAGAGAGAGAGAGAGAGAGAGAGGCAAAAAGAGAGCGAAGGAGAGAGAGAACCAGAGAGCGAAGGAGAGAGAGAGAGGAGGGGGGGGAAGAGAGCGAGGGGGAGGGGGGAGAGAGAGAGTAGAAGAGGGGAGGAGAGAGAGAGAGAGAGAGATAGGGAGGAGGAGAGAGAGGGGGAGGGGGAGAGAGAGAGATAGGGGGGAGGAGAGATATATAGAAGAGAGAGAGAGAGGATGTGGGTGGGAGAGAAGGAAAGGAATGAGTCACCACCAGTCAGGACTGAACATCCAGATTATGCCACCCATCCCTCTTTATTTCTATCCCTCTATCTCATCCCTCCATCCCTCTATCTGTGGAAACGGTCCATGAGATCTCCCGAGAGATGGTCTAGTCTGTGACATTATGGACACTGAGCGAGAGAAGTTCCATACCCACGCTGGTCATACTCACACACACACATACACACACACACTTCCCTGTGTGAAGAAGATAGAGTGGTTCTTTGCTCTCTGATTGGCTGTCGTGTCACCAGGCATCGACGGCCTGTCTGAGCAGCCAATAGTGATAGTCTGAGCTAGGAGCGTGGCCATAACCCAATGTTTATACGGCAACTTTCATACTCCAATTTTAGTCCCTCAGTTCAATGGAGCAGGTAAGGGAGGCGGGCATTAACCAAATTGAACCAAATGCCCTGAAGAGCGTGGTGGAGCTACAGATGACGGTCTCTCAGTAGGAATGAGGTGTGTCGCTTACTGAATACATCTGACTAAACAGCCTCATGTCGTATGGTTAGTATGCAGTAGATACTTTCAGTAAACAGTCGCCAAGCAGATAGGCTGGCAGTCAGACAGACAGACAAGCAGACAAAAAGGCAAACAGGCAGACAAGACAGACAGGCTTGGCAGGCAGTCAGACAAACAGACAAAGAGGCAAGCAGAAAGACAGACAGACAAGCAGATAAAAAGGCAAGCAAGCAGACAGACAGACAGGCAGATAGACAGACAGGTTGGCAGTCAACGAGGTAAGCAGGCAGACAGACAGACAGACAGACAGACAGTCAAAGAGGTAAGCAGGCAGACAGACAGACAGTCAAAGAGGTAAACAGACAGACAGACAGACAGACAGACAAAGAGTTGTGCAGACAGACAGACAGACAGACATATGGAATGCTGAGTCAAAGTCTTGGTCAGCCACACCTCACCCATACTCAGCTGTGTATGTGTGTACGTGTGTGTGAGTGTGTGCGTGCGTGTGCGTGTGTGTGTGTGTGTGTGTGTGCGTGTGCATGTGCAGCTGTGCTTTCAAATCACCCCTGCAGTGCTTTACTCACCCCCGCAGCCCCCAACCCAGCTCAGCATTACATCCACTAATGCTCTGGTACACCATCTGCAGTCACAGCAACCAGTGTGTGTGTGTGTGTGTGTGTGTGTGTGTGTGTGTGTGTGTGTGTGTACGTGTGTATGTGTGTGCGTAGGTGTGTATACATGTGTGTGTGTGTATGTCCATC
>NC_137675.1:77353583-77356083 GCF_963989245.1 Nansenia antarctica
ATCTTAGCAGTAAAATGTGTAACTTTGTACCACATCCTAATTTGTGCCATAACCGTTTATTGTTGTTGTTTTGTTATTATTTATTTCCTTTGTCTTCACTTCCTGATTGTTTTGACTTGTTTATCTTATGATTGTTTGTGATGCTTTGACAATGTAAACATGTGTTTGTTCATGCCAAATAAGCCAATTGAATTGAATTGAAAGAGAGAGAGAGCGAGAGCAAGAGAGAGAGAGAGAGAGAGAGAGAGAGAGAGAGAGAGAGAGAGAGAGAGACCAGCAGGAGATCTTCCTGCAGTAAGAGATATCCCTCTCTGCAGCAGAAAACCCTAACCAGAAGTAAACCTCAGTGGTAACCAATGGCGACCGCAGTGGCGTAGGGGACGGGCCCGCAAGCGACGCACCGCGGGGGGGCCCCCAGCCTCTAGGGGGCCCCCTAACATTGGATACTGTGGTGGGTTGACATAATTCACCCACGGTGGGTTGGGAGTATTGTTCCGCACGGACAGTTAAGTGCGTGGTACCCGAGTTGTTTATTCAGTTACTGCTTGAGTGTGTTGTTGACAATCGTTCATGTTCTTCATTAAGCGACACCCTTCCTTCCATTCCATTCCATGCATGGTTGAAGTGAGCGCCCGTTCATTACTAGCAGGCTTGCTTTGAGGCCTCTACAACTGGTGAACAGACATTGCTTTGAATGAGTCTTACGTAAAGACAAGGTCTAGAGACTTAATAACTTTGATATTGCTTTAAAAATAAAACTTTGTTTTGTATAGCACTTTCCCTGTTGCAGCTGATGAAGTGCAAATGAGACGAGCTGCATATTGCAGTTGAGCGTGTGCCAGTAGTGACAGTCTGAGCCCTCGTTAATACACGGTGGTATGAATGGCACACACACAGGACCTCTAAAACCAGGCTGCTGTGCAGCATCGATCCATCCTCTAGCACCCTGGGGTCCCTGTGGACCAGGAGGAGCTGTTCCATCAAACAGCAGAGGCGTCTGGTTACGCTAATGGACCTGACAGGCTTCAGAGTGCTTCTGTCTCAGTAGTCATTTACTAAGTGTCTTTAGATCAAAGTTGATGGACAGCGGAGGCATTTGGGATCCCTGCTTACCTTAGCTAACCCTAAGCTTAGCTTCATTGTATACCTACATTTCATATTATGTGTATTGTGGGAGAAGTTGTGTGGGAGAAGCATGGAGAGGCAGACATCGCTTATGTTTATTTGAGCCCACATCCAGTGGCGGCTGGCCAATAGAGGGCGCTAGGGCGCCGCCCCCACCTTCACTTCCTAGTTGCGACTTGTAAACGTTTTTTAAAAATAAACATTGTTTATTCACAAAATGCGGATGATATTCTGTCGGCGCCTATCAGCATTCATTAAAAATCCTCCAATACAATAAACATTTTATCTGTGTGTGTGTGTGTAAAATTCACTGTGAAAATACATAGGGGAGGAGTCGGGGCGCCGGCCGAATACAAGTCTATGGCAGGCCAAATACTTTTGGCTTACACGTGAGCTGTAGCAGCGCTCCAATTGGCTGTCTCCTATTTCTCGGTCGGGGCGCAAAAAATGCGCCCCGAGCATGCACAGATTATAGGCTTATCTAGGCTGCAGCCTAGGGCCACTACCACTAGGGGTAGTGTCATGGTTTCTTAGGTTTTCATTTTGGAGACATCTAGTGGACATTTTATGACATTACATTCGTTACTGCCTTTATTCATTGGATATCGGTTTTGTTTAGTCACATGACGTGAGCACACTGTTTAGACGTGATAGTAACTCGTAGCAGCAGCTAGCTGAGAGAAAGAGCTCCGGAAAATCTCATTGTTTACATTCTTGCCCTGGAAAAGGCTTTGCTTGTAAGTTTGCCTTTTATTTTCTTTATTTTACGTAACAGTATAGTTTGAGCATTACAGTAATTGTACTCTGTACTCGGAAACACGTCGCGACTTAACAACCGATATTCTGACAGACAACAAGGAGAGGAGAGCAATAGAGACAGAACTGAGGTGAGGTGAGCAACAGAGATAGTTCAGGATGATAACAAACAGTTCAGTATGACAGAGACAACTAATAGAAAGACAACTGTATGATTATAGAGTTTACATGTTCAAGGAAATATTGTATGATAATAGAAAGGTACACTTTAATTTAATTAAAGAAGTAACAAAGAACACATTTATTATCACAATTGCATTGTGTTCCATGTCTTTCTCCATTTGAATAAATAATGCCTAGTTGAATGGCTAAACAAGACAACTGTCTGGACAGTACTATATATATTCTCATGCTAAAATCGACTGTAAATCCAGATTTTAAAGTTTAAAATGATCACCAGCCGCCACTGCCCACATCCCTTGAGCTAGAGTTAACAAAGCTAGCTAGCTAGCAAAGACAAGCTGAAATGGACACTGTACAGCTGCAGCACCTCAAACTATTTTATATAAGTTGGATTTTTAAGGGAAACATGGTATGATTCAGCAAGGGTGAGACACGT
>NC_137675.1:77361083-77363038 GCF_963989245.1 Nansenia antarctica
TCCTCTCATCTCCTCTGCTCTCCTCTCCTCTGCTCTCCTCTCCTCTGCTCTGCTCTCCTCTCCCCTCCTCTGCTCTGCTATCCTCTGCTCCCCTCTCCTCTCCTCTGCTGTCCTCTGCTCTGCTCTGCTCTCCTCTCCCCTCCTCTGCTCTGCTATCCTCTGCTCCCCTCTCCTCTCCTCTGCTCTCCTCTGCTCTCCTCTCCTCTGCTCCCCTCTCCTCTGCTCTCCTCTCCTCTCCTCTCCTCTCCTCTCCTCTGCTCCCCTCTCCTCTCCTCTCCTCTCCTCTGCTCTCCTCTGCTCTCCTCTCCTCTGCTCCCCTCTCCTCTGCTCTCCTCTCCTCTCCTCTGCTCTCCTCCCATCTCCTCTGCTCTCCTCTCCTCTGCTCTCCTCTCCTCTGCTCTCCTCTCCTCTCCTCTGCTCTCCTCTCCTCTGCTCTCCTCTCCTCTCCTCTGCTCTGCTCTCCTCTCCTCTCCTCTGCTCTCTTCTCCTCTCCTCTCCTCGCCTCGCCTCTCCTCTCCTCTGCTCTCCTCTCCTCTCCTCTCCTCTCCTCTCCTCTCCTCTGCTCTCCTCTCCTCTGCTCCCCTCTCCTCTCCTCTCCTCTGCTCTCCTCTCCTCGCCTCTCCTCTCCTCTGCTCTCCTCTCCTCTCCTCTCCTCTGCTCTCCTCTCCTCTCCTCTCCTCTGCTCTGCTCTCCTTTCCTCTCCTCTCCTCTGCTCTGCTCTCCTCTCCTCTCCTCTCCTCTCCTCTGCTCTGCTCTCTCCTCTCCTCTTCTCTCTCCTCTGCTCTGCTCTCCTCTGCTCTCCTCTCCTCTCCTCTCCTCTCCTCTGCTCTGCTCTCCTCTCCTCTCCTCTCCTCTGCTCTCCTCTGCTCTCCTCTCCACTCCTCTCCTCTCCTCTGCTCTCCTCTCCTCTGCCCTCCTCTCCTCTCCTCTCTCCTCTCCTCTGCTCTGCTCTCCTCTGCTCCCCTCTCCTCTCCTCTGCTCTCCTCTCCTCTCCACTCCACTCCACTCCTCTCCTCTGCTCTCTCTCTCCTCTGCCTCCTCTCCTCTGCCCTCCTCTCCTCTGCTCTGCTCTCCTCTCCTCTCCTCTGCTCCCCTCTCCTCTCCTCTGCTCTCCTCTCCTCTGCTCTCCTCTCATCTCCTCTGCTCTCCTCTGCTCTCCTCTCCTCTGCTCTGCTCTCCTCTCCCCTCCTCTGCTCTGCTATCCTCTGCTCCCCTCTCCTCTCCTCTGCTCTCCTCTGCTCTCCTCTGCTCTCCTCTGCTCTCCTCTCCTCTCCTCTGCTCCCCTCTCCTCTGCTCTCCTCTCCTCTCCTCTGCTCTCCTCTCATCTCCTCTGCTCTCCTCTCCTCTGCTCTCCTCTCCTCTCCTCTGCTCTCCTCTCCTCTGCTCTCCTCTCCTCTGCTCTGCTCTCCTCTCCTCTCCTCTGCTCTCTTCTCCTCTCCTCTCCTCTCCTCTCCTCTCCTCTCCTCTCCTCACCTCTCCTCTCCTCTGCTCTCTTCTCCTCTCCTCTCCTCTCCTCTCCTCGCCTCTCCTCTCCTCTGCTCTCCTCTCCTCTCCTCTCCTCTGCTCTCCTCTCCTCTCCTCTGCTCCCCTCTCCTCTCCTCTCCTCTGCTCTCCTCTCCTCGCCTCTCCTCTGCTCTGCTCTCCTCTCCTCTCCTCTCCTCTGCTCTCCTCTCCTCTCCTCTGCTCTGCTCTGCTCTCCTCTCCTCTCCTCTTCTCTCCTCTGCTCTCCTCTCCTCTCCTCTCCTCTCCTCTTCTCTCCTCTGCTCTGCTCTCCTCTCCTCTGCTCTCCTCTCCTCTCCTCTCCTCTCCTCTCCTCTCCTCTGCTCTCCTCTGCTCTCCTCTCCACTCCTCTCCTCTCCTCTGCTCTCCTCTCCTCTGCCCTCCTCTCCTCTCCTCTCCTCTCCTCTCCTCTCCTCTCTCCTCTCCTCTGCTCTGCTCTCCTCTGCTCCCCTCTC
>NC_137675.1:77368238-77383238 GCF_963989245.1 Nansenia antarctica
AAGTATGTATTTTACATATAATATAAAAGAATGATCCCATTCCAGACACAGCTGTTGTGTAGTGAAAGTGTTGCTGACCAGCCAGGTTGAGGGAGGTGAGGGCCGTGTTCACAGGTAGAATAACTTGCCCCCCTGTGTGCTGCACCTCTGGCTCCAGCAGGGGGCTCACTATCTCAGCCACCTTTGGCGGAGGGCGCTCCTATCATAGAGTTATATATATATACAATATGTACAATACAATATGTATTTAGCACAGTTCAAAGTAAACAGGTAGGCATACAATTACAGATGTGTTCAATTTGAGTTTGTTGTGTATGATAAGATAGATGGATTTCCTCTTCTCACCGACTGGTCCCTTTTGAGAAGTAACTTCCTTTTCTCAACAATCTCCTCAGGAGTCAGAGCAAACCGAGCCAGCACCTGAGGAGAAGATAAAGGGGAAGGGAGAAAGCGTCACTGCTGTTGCTGTTCAGCAGTTGTACAGGTATAATGTATTATTTGTATCGTGTGGTGCAATCATTTTCTTGTTAGCAACGTACACTCATAAATAAGGCTATTACAAATCACTGAATGCAGTTGTAATGACTAGAGAGGGGGGGGACATTGCAGTAAAGAATCCAGAGTGCAACAGAGTTTGAGAACTCACTTTAGCCAGACAAACGGCCCCTGCGTCTCCAATATCATTGTTAGCCAGAGAGAGACACAGCAAGGAGCGGTTCAGACGGAGACCCTAGGAAACAGGAGATTCAGGAGAATGAGAATTAGTCTGATGGGCGGGATGAGAACAAGATGAATATCCTCAATCGCCTTAGTATTTTCAATTTAAGGCTGATATACATTTGAAAATGATCACAATAATCATACAAGCAGGGGCTGTGTACCTGTGCTATATGAGCAGCGCCAACATCACCAATGGAATTGTCGTCCAAGTCGAGTGACACGAGATTCTTGTTGGCAGAGTGGGCTGTAGACAGGGCTGAGCCAATCAAACAAGCGCCCTTCTCTCCAATCCGGTTGTTTCGCAGGGAGACATGGGTAAGGCTTTACAACGGATGAGGAGGAACGACATACTTCAGTAAGAATGGAATAAGTGTGTGTGTGTGTGTGTGTGTGTGTGTGTGTGTGCGTGATTTTCGACAAAATGCCCATTTGTGAATAATAAATGCCAAAATGAAACAGTGACTCACAGACTGTCTTCAGATATAAGCATGTGGTAGCTTTGCTCCGGAAAAGGGTTTCCCTCCAAAACCACAGACCTGAAATGGGGACAAGACAACAGAGAAACAGAGCTTAAGTGTTCAGACATGCTTTCATTATTTTCTGCACATCTCTAGTGTACGACGACACAACGTTAAAGAAGCATCAAAGGAGACGGATCATTAAATCACCTGAGGTTGGAGCACATAGACACTGTGTTCTTCAGGGAAGTCAGAGTTTGATGTGTCAGCCCAGCCCCGCAAAGACTAAAAACACAAATCAACACAGGAACAAAAAATGCAGCAGAACAATCATAGGATATCAGTCCACTGAAAAACACAATTAGCCAAAATATAGTCATCATAGCACACCCATTCTCAGAAAGTGGGTTTAAAGGTAGCTAAACTATTGTCGTATAGGCCTAATATTACAGTAAAGTAGTTCAAGAGCGCATCTATCTTTCTGACACCTCCCTCTGTGTACTTACTTGAGGTGCTGGAGACTGCTGTTGGATGGCAGTATCTTGTTAAACACTCGCGCCATCAGTTCATCCACCTTCCAACCTATGAAGTCACATTCAAAATGGCTCACAGAACTTCTGCTGAACATTATGGTAACAAATACATGTTCATGTTGTGTGGTTAAGTCAACTAGTAACTAGGCAACGTTGTTTATTATGCAGCATTCTACTGTTGTTCAGAGACAGTAAAGGAATAGGTGATGGCAGCTGCTGAAAGTGTGAACAAATCTGCAACCAATCCAAATGTTCTGACCTTTATTCTGAAAAAAATTAAATACATGTCAACATTGTTGAAAATCAATGACACACTCGCTAGTCAAGCCAGAACATTGCAATGCAATGGATTCGGTGAGTAATCCCCACTATATATATATTTTTTTTAAACGAATGAATAAATGTCAGAACATTTGGTCGATTGCCGACTTGTTCCCACTTTCACCAGCTGCTGTCACGTATGTACTGTAGTTCTGCTCAGTGGTTCTCTCACCGAACACCCTGACCGCTTTTACTTTGAAAGTAAAAGCACTCTCTAGCTGCACTTGGAGGGGGGCTTTAGGACACCACGTTGTCTCTAAGGCCACAAAGATGCAACGGGTTAATGAAACAGACTATACAAAAGATGGACATATATAATAAGTGTCAGTCTCTGTTGTATGGCTGATGAATGCCATGTGGGTTGTTGTTGTTGTTGTTGTTGTTGTTGTTTACCCATGTAGCCTCTGGTGGTGACAGCAGGGATTTCCTTCATGCCCAGAAGAGCACACAGTTCAGGAAAGTCAAAATACAGACTCCTATAGCACTTGTAGTCATCTAGAGAGAGGAGAGAGCGAGAGAGCGAGAGAGAGAGAGAGAGAGAGAGAGAGAGAGAGAAAGAGAGAGAGAGTAAGAGAGAGAGCAAGAGAGAGAGAGAGAGAGAGAGAGAGAGAGAGAGAGAGAGAGAGAGAGAAATGAAGAGACCAATCACCTCTTCTCTCCTATAAAAGCCTCATCTGCCACATATACTTGCAACAGACTGTCTGACTCGGTAACATGAAGATGTGTTGCAACTGAACAATAATGACACATTTGCTAAATTAAAGCTGTATGCTACTGTGCCTTACCTATAATGCGTTGAGTTCTGAGCCTGTCCTGTAGATCCAGCCCTAAAGCCGAAGTGCCATGAGTAACATAAGAACGTGAAGCATGTATTGTGGTGTTTTTGCTAAAGCTTTGCTTTAATGCATTTTGTTTTGTAGCCTGACATCTCGCTAACATCACGACTCACCGGTTGTTTTTGAGGTAACCTCTTCAGCCATCTTCGACATCGTTGCTAGCTAACAATCCCTGTAGACTTGGATGAACATGAAAGGATAAATCAAGCTAGCAACGTTTCGGAATTTGCGCCGAAAAAACTTTTTTTTATTTTTTAATAATTTGTTCAGTTTAAAAGAGAGCAGCACAGACAGAGTGGCCAGATCAACTCATCACGACTATGTGACAAGACAATATTTTTTTTTTTTAAATGTCCGAATGTCCATTTACATTGTAATTTAATTGATACAAATATTAAGTCTCACTATTACTGCTAATACTGGCTAAAGTAGTCATTTATAACAGCCGTTATTTGTGTTTGAACCAGCAGTTTACCATTGGTATCTGTGCTAGCTAGATACATTAGCTAGCAGTTAGCTGTGTGCTGTGAACGTCGGACAATCTGGCTAACTAGGTTTTGTTGTGGTCGTGATAACACAGCCGGGCATTGCCCTTATAACATGAATAACTATTACCTTGTTTAATACACAATAATGTATAATATAATATTATTACGATGTTCTCCTTCCGAGGTGGGACCGTTGATCTCCGTTGCTGCTGTCAGTGCTCTGTCTCTCGGGTGATTCTGACGTGTTCTAAAACGGCCTGGCTGCGCGAGACAAGTTCAAACAAAACAGCGCTAAGAGTCGAGGGTTGCGTTCGTAAATTCGCTCTGAGATCGCCGGAGGGCACACTGGGTTCAACGTCACTAAGGGACCACGTAATTTGATTGGACAAGAGGCATTCCATGACTGCTGATCAGATTTCCAGAGTGAATTTACGAACTCAGCCCAAGTCAGTCAATTCAATTCCGTTAAATGGGGTTTATTTGGAAACAAGCGTTTCCTTTATTGGGAAACAACTTTTTTCTTGTTTTTCTTTTTATAAAATAACCACTACAAATTGAACAGTAAACATTACACACATCTTGACAGGTGAATTACACCATGTGAATGAATGAATGAATGAATGAATGAATGAATGGTCTTTATTGTCATTAATACAGTACAGGTACCATACAACGAAATTTGGGAGGGGGGGCTCCCCTGGTGCTAGGAAATAAATACTAAAAACAAGAAGGGAAAAGAGCTGGTTTACATAAATAAAGGCTATATCCACTATCCACTATACTATACTACTATACTATACAAATAAAACACTGTGCTGTACTCTATGCTATGCTATAAATATCCTAACATTTCCTATCTCTGAACCTTCTGTACACGAGGGTTGTCATAAATGTTATGTACATGACACAGATATGGGGTGTCATCTGTATGGGGCATCATCCTACAGACAGTAGGCTATACGTTGATTCCTGCTGGGACCATGTCTATAGCAGGGCGGGCAACTCCAGTCCCAGGGGTCCTCACAATGCAAGCTTTTGTTCCAGTCCTTCACTAATACACCTCATTCAAAATCACAACTAGCCTATATAATATAGTTGAAGTATCAACTGTGGCCCACAATGGATCAACTAAAGTATCAACTATGGATCACAATCAGGCTTGTTATAGAGCCAGGGAGACAGGGACCTGGACCTGCTAGAGACAGTTGAGTTGCTTCACAGCAGCCCTCAGAGTGAAAGGGATTAGAGAACAGAGAGAAAGAGATGGAGGGAGAGGAGAGGAGAGGAGAGGAGGATGATGGAAAGGTCAGAGAGAACTCAGGGGCTTGGTCCCTTCTGACACAGCTGACACTGACAGGAGGACAGAACAAGGCGGGGGGAGAGGGGAGGGGGGAGAGAGAGACAGAGAGGGAGAGAGAGAGAGAGAGAGAGAGAGAGAGAGAGAGAGAGAGAGAGAGAGAGAGAGAGAGAGATGAGTTGAAGTGTTTTAGTGTTGAAGTGTTGGCTAGAGACAGCAGCCTTCCAGACAATCCAGATCAGAGGGAGAGGGAGGGAGAGGGAGAGGCACAGAGAGAGAGACAGAGAGAAAGAGAGAGAGAGAGAGTTGGCTAGAGGCAGCAGCCTTCCAGACAATCCAATCAGAGAGAGAGAGAGAGAGCCCGGTCTGGCTGGAGAAACAGGCGTCCACAAGCAGACCTGGCTGCCCAGAGAGGACAGGCTGTGAGAGGATTACTCACCGAATCCATTGCATTGCAATGTTTTGGCTTGACTAGCGACTGTGTTATTGATTTTCAACAACGTTTACATTTATTCAACATTTTCTGAATAAAAGTCCAAACATTTTGATTGGTTGCCGACTTGTTCCCCTGTTTCACCAGCTGCTGTCACATATTATGAGCAAAATAATTTCCCCAAATAACATAGAACGACAATGATTTTGACGCACAAACAGACAAACAAAAAATCCAATATCTATTGGGAGAAACTTGTTTCCAAATTGCAGCCACATATGCTTACCGGCCCAACATTAGGGATAGCATGTGAAACTAGAAAAATAAACTTTGTGGGCTTATTTTGGTAGTAGAAAAAGTTTAAAGATGGTTTGGACGATAGGTAGATTAGCTGGGTAGTTGAAAGAAAGCCAGACAGTTGGATGGTCAGAGAAGCATATAGGCAGGTACGAAGAGGAGAGAAGGTTGGAGGATAGGTAGATAGATAGATAGATAGATAGATAGATAGATAGATAGATAGATAGATAGGATAAGCCTGTGGTAGTTCAGTGGAGTAGGTAGATAATATAATACATGCCATTTAGCTGACGCTTTTATTCAAAGAGACTTACATTGCAGTGAGTGCACACATGTTCCGGTGTATATGGTCCCAGCGGGAATCAAACCCACAACCTACGAGTTGTTGGCGCCATGCTCTACCAACTGAGTCACAGAGGACCACGTGTAGAGAGCTGGTAGGTTGAGTGGTTGAGAGTGCTTGTGGTAGGGTAGAACTGTTAGTCAAGAGAGTGCATTGTTGTGTAATCATTCTAAGAATTATGTTCTGCAGGTCTCCTGGTTGTTTTTAGTTGCAGTTGACAATAGAGAGACAATGAGGCTCTCAGAGTGTTGCCCTCAATATCAACGTTCCACCACTGACCTCAATGTTTTGAACTTTCAAGTTTGTACAGTTAAGTACAGTATAAAGAAGAACAATATGGGACAATAGAATAGAATAGAATAGTTGCTGAAGCAAGCCCTCTAATAAAATGAAGTAATGGGAATATCACAAGTTGGACTTGCACTAATGATGGACTCCCATCTGGCATTTGAACACTGGAAACTTTGAAACTGAAACTGAAAATAAAAGCCATCAATGTTAACCGCTGTCATTGTGTTCACTGGACTATTCTTAAACATGGATTTATTATTAGGATAAATTCAAATGGAGATAATAAGGTATAATGTAATATATCAATAGATTCTAAATGTGTACATGAAAGAGCACCCGGTTTTAACAAATGTGATGAGCTATTTGCATGCTTCAAACAAGTCTCTCTTCTAAAATAGGTTTTCATTCTCAAACAGACAACCTGTATAGATGAATAATAGAAGTACAGGATCTATAGTAAACTCACAGCACTCTGCCTGTCTGGGAGAAGACCCAAGGATGTTTACAGCAGAGCAGAGTCCCATAGGCTTTTCCCCTTGATTTGGAAACAGGAAACTGTTGAGAGAAATTTGATTGATCGCTGATTCGTATAACTGAAATGTGATTGGTCGCTGATTGGTATAACATTACATTGGTAACATTACAGCTTACTGACCTGCTATCAATAGTAGAGTTAATAGAGTTATTGTCTATATACTGTAGTGTTATGATATTTGGAAAGGACAGGTACCCCTCCTGTATTTGTGACATGATAGGGTGGATCCCCTCATCAACTCTCCTCTCACTCTGACTGCCAGTGTGTAGACAGTACTGCTGGCTGGTCCATACTGCCATCTAGTGGAAGATCTGGGACAGGTCACCATCAGGATGTCATCACCTTTGGTCCCATAGAATCACCACTGTAGTGATTCTAGTCACCATCAGGGTCTATAGTCACCATCAGCATGTATAATGTTTTTGGCTTGTCGACCTCATGCTTTGGCCAGTGCACTCCCACACAATGTGCAAGACAACAATGCAGATCAGAGAGCAATCACAGATTCGTGACTACTGTTGACAGGGAGAGGACCAGATGAGGTCAGGATGGAGGGAGACGAGAGCCCTGCAGCTTATGCATCCAGATTATGGGAGGCTTCGGGCCGTCACAGTGGGTTACCGAATTTGACTCAGCAAGACCCCATTTTCAAGTCAGCACTGAGGGCACAGAGCAGCACCGACGCAGGACAGGCCCTCGCAAATGTTAAATGGTAAATGGATTGCACTTACATAGCCTTGCTTTGTAGGTGGCAAATCTGGGCATATCGCAAGACAATGTGAATCCCATCAAGGTGATATGCCAAACTGGACCTGTTGTGGAAGGTAGAGGAGTTGCAGACTGACATGGCATCTCAGTAGTAAGTTAACATTACGTTCCATTACATTCAGACAGTAGGTCTACAAACATCAGCATCAAATCTGGTGATTCTCTCCTTACAGACAAGCTGGATGTGGCTAAGTGCTTAAACACTTTCTTTACAACCATAGCCACTAAATTAGTTAACAATCTACCACCCCACTCAGGGCGTTATGGTGTAGAGCACATCCGTGAGTTCTACAATAAACTGGGTGTACGCAATGATGATTTTAAACTCTCCATGGTGTCAAACGATGAGGTGTTTAAAAAGCTAGGCGCTCTACACTCAGAAAAGGCCACGGGCCATGACAACATTCCAGCCAGATTTCTAAAAGACTCAGCTGCCTCCATTACCCCAATCATCACCCACATAATAAACCTCTCCATCAAACAGGGACACGTCCCCCTTGACTTTAAAATAGCAAGGGTAACCCCACTGTATAAAAAAGGAAGCAAATTAGACCCAGGCAACTACCGACCTGCTTCTATTCTTAATTCCATCTCGAAACTTATGGAAAAAATAGTTTATGAACAGGTCGATAGGTACCTTACCGAAAAAAAGCTGATGTATGAATTTCAATCAGGATTCAGAACATCCCATTCCACTGACACATGCCTTCTCTATTTGAACGACCACATCAACCATGAGGTGGACTCGGGCAAGTACTGCGGCATGGTCATGCTGGACCTCCAGAAGGCCTTCGACACAGTAGATCACCACATATTGTTAGATAAACTGAAAGCAATTGGGTTCGATAGAACATCGGTGAGCTGGATGCAATCCTACTTAGAGGGGAGGGAACAGGTGGTTAGTGTGAACGGAACACTGTCCCCCCCCCTCCCAGTGACCTGCGGCGTTCCACAAGGAAGCATTTTGGGACCTTTACTGTTCCTAATATATGTGAATGACATGTCATCAGCATGTGATTGCAATTTATTCCTGTTCGCGGATGACTCGGCTCTGCTGGTCTCTGACAGGGACATATTGCAGGTGGAAAAAGCGCTAAGCACTGAACTGAGTAGAATCTGCATCTGGCTAGCTGACAATAAACTATCAATACACCTAGGTAAAACTGAAACCATCCTATACGGATCCCCATCTAAACTCAGAAAGGCTGAAAATTTTAAAATAAAAGTGGGTAACATTAATATCACAAGAAAAGAGGATATTACATACCTGGGCTCCATCTTAGAGGCAAATCTTTCCGGAGATAAAATGGCAGCAAAAGTAATCAAAAAAGTTAACCATAGAACTAGATTCTTGTACAGGATATCCTCACTTGTCAGTAAAAACACACTGAGGACCCTATCAGGAGCTCTCATTCAATGTCACTTCGACTATGCCGTAACATCATGGTACTATAGAACCACAAAGGCCCATAAAACAAGACTCCAGACAGCCCAAAATAAACTGGTTAGGCTTCTGCTAGGCCTCAACCCTAGGACACATCTAACCGCTGCTCATTTTTTGAGCCTTGATTGGCTACGAGTAGTTGACAGAGTGCAGCAGCTTGCACTGGGCCTGGTCTTCAAGATACGCTACACCACAAAGACACCCAAGTACCTGTCAACATACTTCCAAAAAGTGAACAACGTCCACACATACAACACCAGAGGAAGCTCCACGAACCACGTTCAACCGCGTTGCACCACAAACAAGGGGTTAAACTCGTTTGCAAACTATGCAGTAAAAATGTGGAACGCCCTTCCTATAATCTTAAAGGAGTGCAAAACACTGCCCACCTTCAAAACCACTCTCAAAAAACATTTACAGGAGGCTGCAATCCGTAACTGGACCCTCTAAATCAAAAATCAGATTAAAAGACCCGAACTACCCACTGTACATACTTTGTGTTTTGTCCCCCGCCCCCACCTGTGGTGTATGTCCCCACCTGTCCTACCCGCTGTACATACCTTATGTTTTGTTGTATTGTTCTTCCCATGATGGATGTGTGTTTATCTTGTAGATAGTAATAGTTATTTGTCTGTATTATCTTGTAGATAGTACTAGCTTTTTTGTCTGTCTTACATGTAACGATGAATTGAGAATCAAGGACCCCAATTGAAATAAGCCAGTGGCTTTCTTGGGTTTTTATCCTGTTAGTTGACCTTGTATGTAATATGTACTTTCATGTACCTACTTCTGCAAATCTTCTAATAAAGTTTTCAATCAATCAATCAATAGGTACAACAGGTTCGTCCGTACTGCCATCTAGTGGAAGATCAGGGTCTCGTCAAGTATATAAAAATTATTATTATAGCTGTTATTATAATAATTATAATATTATAATTATATTAATATACAGTATATTTTCACACAACTCTAGTTACAGTATATTTACATGCAAACTCTAGACTGAAGTCTGTCTACACATTTTAAGAGACGTTCATCGTTCCTCTTAATAATAGACGTTCATGGTTGTTGAGTGAGAAGCCACTGAGGACCATCGGACACAGCAGCCTTATCCAGTGGACTGGGAGTTTAGACATTTACTAATAGTACACGACCACCACCTAGTGGAAGCAAGTCTAAGTGCACCGAGGGTTTCCCCAAAAGCTTCGATCACTAGTTTTGGTCCTTACACCGAGCCGTAGGGAAAGCGTCCTAGCAACGGGCTGGAATTAGCCAAATAAGTCAGCTTCATAGCGGCGAGATAAGGCAATTCTAGTCGAAACCTGGTCATATTAGTCGTTCGAGCTCTGTATTTTTCCAATTCAGAGGTTATTGCACGAAGCGGGGATGGCTATAAACAACCCATCGGTGTTTCTCCTCACGATAAACGGACAGATAGAGGGAGCGAATGTGAGTGACGCCTTTAGCTAACTCACTAATACACATTTTTGCTTGACTGGCTTGTCTTGGGGGAACGTGTTTAGTGGATGTTTCAATCGCTTTAAATCTGTCTTTGTTTTCCTTCGTTCAATTCAGCTCTGTTGTGTGTTTTCAGTTTCCACAATACGACGACCTGTACTGCAAATACTGCTTTGTGTACGGCCACGACTGGGCTCCGACCTCGGTGAGTGTTAAACTGACCAGTGACTGTCTGTACAGAAGCATCATGTGCTAAGCCAATAAGCAGCTACTGACACTATTCAACAAGTAGTTAGGTCTCCTGGCTGACGACCCTGCAAGCTGATCCCTTTAGGCACCGGAGGAGAAGTGCGACAGGCAGTAATGGTCCTCTGTGGCTCAGTTGGTAGAGCACAGCGCTAACAATGGTTAGGTTGTGGGTTCGATTCCCGCTGGGAACATATATACTGAAATGTATGCACTCACTGCAATGTAAGTCACTTTGGATAAAAGCGTCAGCTAAATGGCATATATTATAATGGTCATACCAACTACCTGTACACTCGCAGGTGGCGCATACACACCCCTAGTTGTAATGTGAACTCAGCTGTATGCGCTTTTAGATTGTACAAAGGAAAATCGTGTTACAAATAAGATATATTTATTAGCTACGTTGCGATTCCAACCCCCCTCTCCCTCTGCTCTATATGTGACTGTTAGGGGCTCGAGGAGGGGATATCTCAGATCACTTCCAAAAGCGGCGAGTCTCCTTACAACCTGGTGTGGAACTTCCCCCTGGAGATCACCTTCAAGAGCACCAACCCCTTTGGATGTGAGAAACACACAATTTTGCTCATGTACACTTGTTATGACTGAGGGTTGCAGATTTAAAAGATACACACAATACTTAATGAGGTAATAGTTTGTTTTTTTGTCGCCTGGTGTGATGTATTTACGTTGAGTTTCCCACGAATGTAGTGGTAAACTAAACTAAATATACTACGCTACTGTAGTAAATAAATCAGTTTGTTGTACTTTGAGGCTGTTTTTCCTCTGCTGTGGAATCGTATCAGTATTGAGGTAAAACATTCTAATATTGTGAGAACCCAAAACATGTAATCTACACTGTCATATCATCACTGTCACATTTTATGTCTCACACCTCTTTTCTCTGTCTTCTCCCTCCCTTCCTCCCCCAGGGCCTCAGATGGTGGTGAGTGTGTATGGTCCTGATACGTTTGGTAACGACGTGGTGAGAGGCTACGGAGCGACACACATCCCCTTCACCCCTGGACAGTCAGTATCTCCTCTTCTCCTCAACACTGCTCTTCTCTTCTCCTTCCTCTCCTTCTCCTCCTCATCTTTTTCTCCACTCCTCCTCTCCTTCTCCTCCTCCTGCTCTTTTCTCTCTTCCTCTCCTTCTCCTCATCCTTTCTCAACTCCTCCTGCTCCTCGTCTTTTCTCTCCTCCTCCCCTTTCCTCTCCTCTTCTGCTCCTCTCCTTCTCATATTTTCTCTAGCAAATATTTTGTCTTCTCAACAGTGGAGGTAGAAATTGGAGGATGGGTTCATTGTGATGCATGGAATGGAAAGAGAAATGGTATCAATTCCATTCTTCATTCCATTCCATGCATCCCAAAGGGCACACATGTTTGATACCATTCCTTGTTTCATTCCATGGATGGAACTGTTGTGTCAAACTTTGCTACCTGCAAATATTAGTCCAGGCCACCAACAACCCATCAAAATCAAATCAAATTATATTTATTACTGTGATGTGGGTTAACTAGCCAACTACGTACTACGTTAGCGGAGAGAATTACGTGTGAAATTAGCATGCTAGCAGGTGTTTTCATATAAAATATCCATATACCTACATAAAAGCTATAGCTGACTAGTGAGCCTGCATCAACCTTAACCTTCAAGTGTAAGAAGATTACATTTGTCTTCCCAGTTTCCATTCATCTGTGGTAGTAAGCACACAGCGGTAGAATGACGTCACAGGCGGACAGTATTTGGCCGGGAATGTGCGGAATGCACGTCGGCATAGCAACAGCGTTCGAACGATTTGATTTTGATGGCCCGGACTAATATTGGCAGGCAGACAAAATTTGGCGTGACAGCACCACCAGCCTACCCTGGTTGTAAACTGCTACAGTACGAGGGCCTACCCAAAGAACGTGTTTTAATGGGAAACTATACTCTTGTTTGTCAGACACAAAAAAACTATCCCCATGTTCGTCCCTGAATCTACATCAAGACTACAGAAATTCACAAGGTAAAGCGAGTGTGTGTGGCGAGTGAGAGAAACAAACACACACACACACACACACACACAATTTTAACTTTAGCATCTCCTCATTGAGTGTATGCTGGTCTCAGACATTTTTTCCCAGTCTTTGATGTGTGTGCTCAGACAGGCTGGTCTGTGTATGATGACGACACTCTGCAGCTCTGATATTCAAGCTGGTTTGCCATGCCCGCTTATATGCCCGCAAATATTCTGTGTGTGCCGTCTGAAGTATCAGTGTATATCAGTATGCAGTCAGAGTGGGGAACAAACAGCACGACTTTGGCTGAGTTTCCCCCTGACAGTAGGCACACACACACACACACACACACACACACGGTGCTGCTGTAGTTTACCCTCTGGCTGTCCTCACTGTTCTACTCAAGCAGCCCTTTAACCCTTACCTGAGCCATCAGGTCAAACACACCCTGAATCTGTTCACTCTTGTTCTCCAACTGGCTGAGTGTGTGTCGTGATTGTGTGTGTGTGTGTGTGTCTGTGTGTTGCTCTCATGTGTTCTCCAACTGGCCGAGTGTGTGTTGCTCTCTTGTGTGTGTTGCTATCTTGTGTTCTCTGACTGTGTTATGATAATGTGTGTGTGTGTTCTCTCGTGTCTTCTCCAGCTGGCTGCTGGGCCGGCGTCCAGAGTACACAGATCCCAAGGTGGTGGCGCAGGGGGAGGGGAGAGAAGGTAGGTAGGGTGTGTGTGTGTGTGTGTGTGTGTGTGTGTGTGTGTGTGTGTGTGTGTGCGTGTGTCTCTCTCTCTGTCTCTCTCTCTCTCTCTCTCTCTCTCTCTCTCTCTCTCTCTCTCTCTCTCTCTGTGTGTGTATAGTGTAACTACATGTACCTCTCTTTCTCTGTGTCTCAGTGACACGGGTGCGCTCCCAGGGTTACGTCACTCTGTCCTTCAACATCATCACCAAAGACATGAAGAAGCTGGGATACGACACCACTGAGGCCGCGCACACACACTCCTCCACAGGGATGGCAACAGGAGAGCAGCCATACAGCACGTAACACACACACTACACTACACTACACTAGAGGTGATCAGAGACTACACTACAGTAAGACTGTGTGAAAGTGTGCTGGTGTGTTTGTGCTGTAGAAAGTGATTGGCTAATATTGATGAGGCAGACTCGTATGTGTGCTGTAGAAAGTGATTGGCTAATATTGATGAGGCAGACTCGTATGTGTGCTGTAGAAAGTGATTGGCTAATATTGATAACACAGTATATGTGTGATAGTGTAGTGTATTACCTTGTTGGTTATGAATCAAAGAACAGTTATTGAGTTTAAGACGATTTAATTAAAGTACAAAACAAGTATACATATACCAAAGCTGGAGCCTGGTCTGGGCTGGATAAGAGACTGGTCTGCTCTTGTGTGAAGGTCTTTATGTCTTTTCGAATATTTACCCCAGTGATCCTATCACCTTCACCTAGATGCCTGGCCTATCACCTTCCCTAGAGATGGTCAAGGGGAGAGGCCAGGAGGTCTTCCCTCTTGTGAATGACCATCTCCTACAAAGAGTCGTAAAACCCCCATTCCCAGCAGGACAGGCAAAATATACTACAATAGCAAACGGCTGGTCTACTGCTTGTCATCCTGAAACAACTGCTTGATTGTTTGTTTGTGATGTAGTGTCAACTTATGACTGTAATTTCTCTTTTTGTATTTTTATATTTATAATAAATTTGTACTGTATTTCATAGTGTTGTGTGACTGTAACTAGTAGTGTCTGCCTCTGGTTCACAGTTACACGTGTTTGATAGCATTCCACATTCCTTCCATGCATTACAATGAGCCCGCCCTCCGATTTCTACCGCCGCCAGCCTCCCCTGTGTGTAAGCTTCTAAACCAATTCATCGTGGCTTCTGATGGGCCTCAACCAGAGCTTAATAGTCCTCTTATCTGATGGTGACAACCACACACACACACATAATGACACACACACACCGAGATCCAGAACTGAAGTGATACATTTTATTTTTGACCATTGCAGCTACAGGTGGTTGTGTCACTGGCTGCGGTTTTAGATGCCGTTAAAATACCACATTGTTCATGTGACTTTCCTACAAAAACCAATACACAGAATAAAGGTACAGAACAATATGTTACAATAGTACAAATGATAAATTATATTATACAGTTATAATGCCAACGAGTTGAGCACATACCCATAAAAAAGCAGCCTGCTCCCCGGATGATGAGACAGTAACGTGGAAAAGATAATAACAATAATAATGATGATGATGAAGGTGTTCATGCTGAAGTCCACAATGTTAGTTCCTCCACGATAAAAGCATAGCGCGTATGTGGTGACAGAGGAGACTGTAGCAGACAGTTAGATATCATAGCGTTGAAGAAGAACCACGTTCGCGAAGACTTCAGTGTTGCGCAACACGTGACGAGCATGAATCCATTCCTTTTTTTAAATCCAATTTTTTTTGCATATTTAATTAAGTGATGCTGGTCTGTCATCATCCCAATCAATCATTCAGGACCCC
>NC_137675.1:77385738-77393238 GCF_963989245.1 Nansenia antarctica
GTAAACACCAGTGCTACTCCAAGAAGTCATAGTGAATAGGTCTGGAACACACAGGACTAGGCAGTCTGTAGCACAGGAGAGAGAGGCGGGGTGGGGGTAGCGGGTGGGGGGGGTTTCCGCCTTCCCCCCCCCTCCTCACAACAGGAAGGGGTTGGTCCCTGGGGGGGGCACGCCCGCAGGGGGGGGCATGGCTCCGCTCATGAGGGGCTGGGGCATGGACATGGAGGCTGGGATGCCCCCCATGCCTCCTCCGACCCCCCCCATCCCTCCGGGCATCATGCGGCCTCCCCCCATGCCGGCCAGGGGCACCATGGTGGGCTGGGGGGCCAGGGAGGAGAGGGGCAGCGGCTCGGCCATGGAGTGCAGGCTGCCGAAGCCCGCGGGCATGGGGCTGACGCGCATCTGGTTGAGGGTGGGCGGAACCGGCTGGGTCAGCTGGAACGGGTTGGCCTGGGGGGGCGAGGCAGACGCCGAGGCAGAGGCTAGGGAGGGGAGGGGGGGTTAGTCTCAGAGTGGCTCAGAGGGGTACGTGTGATTGTGTGTGTGTGTGTGTGTGTGTGTGTGTGTGTGTGTGTGTAAAGCCTATGCCAGCGTACCTGCGGAGGCCAGGAGGAAGGGGTTGACCAGCGGGGCGCTCTGGGGGGGTTTGGTGATCAGAGAGTCCAGGTTGACCAGCGCCGCGTTGGGTCCCAGGAACGACTCGGGGGTCTTCCTGGTCGGACCGCTGCTAGGCAACGGGTCAAACATGTCCAGGGACGAGGTACCTCTGCCATCACCTGGACCAACACACACACGTTATATATATACACACACACACACACGTTATATATATACACACACACGTTATATACAGTGGGGAGAACAAGTATTTGATACACTGCTGATTTTGCACGTTTTCCCACTTAGAAAGAATGTAGAGGTCTGTAATTTTTATCATAGGTACACTTCAACTGTGAGACAGAATCAAAAAAAAAAAATCCAGAAAATCAAATTGTATGATTTTAAAGTAATTAATTTACATTTTATTGCATGAAATAAGTATTTGATACATCAGAAAAACAGAACTTAATATTTGGTAAAGAAACCTTTGTTTGCAATTACAGAGATCAGACGTTTCCTGTAGTTCTTGACCAGGTTTGCACACACTGCAGCAGGGATTTGGGCCCACTCCTCCATACAGATCTTCTCCAGATCCTTCAGGTTTCGGGGCTGTCGCTGGGCAACACAGACTTTCAGCTCCCTCCAAAGATTTTCTATTGGGTTCAGGTCTGGAGACTGGCTAGGCCACTCCAGGACCTTGAGATGCTTCTTACGGAGCCACTCCTTAGTTGCCCTGGCTGTGTGTTTCGGGTCGTTGTCATGCTGGAAGACCCAGCCACGACCCATCTTCAATGCTCTTACTGAGGGAAGGAGGTTATTGGCCAAGATCTCGCGATACTTGGCCCCATCCATCCTCCCCTCAATACGGTGCATTCGTCCTGTCCCCTTTGCAGAAAAGCATCCCCAAAGAATGATGTTTCCACCTCCATGCTTCACGGTTGGGATGGTGTTCTTGGGGTTGTACTCATCCTTCTTCTTCCTCCAAACACGGCGAGTGGAGTTTATGCCAAAAAGCTCTATTTTGGTCTCATCAGACCACATGACCTTCTCCCATTCCTCCTCTGGATCATCCAGATGATCATTGGCAAACCTCAGACGGGCCTGGACATGCGCTGGCTTGAGCAGGGGGACCTTGCATGCGCTACAGGATTTTAATCCCTGACGGCGTAGTGTGTTACTGATAGTTTTCTTTGAGACTGTGGTCCCAGCTCTCTTCAGGTCATTGACCAGGTCCTGCCGTGTAGTTCTGGGCTGATCCCTCACCTTTCTTATGATCATTGATGCCCCACGAGGTGAGATCTTGCATGGAGCCCCAGACCGAGGGAGATTGACCGTCATCTTAAATTTCTTCAATTTTCTAATAATTGCGCCAACAGTTGTTGCCTTCTCACCAAGCTGCTTCCCTATTGTCCTGTAGCCCATCCCAGCCTTGTGCAGGTCTACAATTTTGTCCCTGATGTCCTTAGAAAGCTCTTTGGTCTTGCCCATTGTGGAGAGGTTGGGGTCTGATTGATTGAGTGTGTGGAGAGGTGTCTTTTATAAAGGTAACGAGTTCAAACAGGTGCAGTTAATACAGGTAATGAGTGGAGAATAGGAGGGCTTCTTAAAGAAAAACTAACAGGTCCGTGAGAGCCGGAATTATTACTGGTTGGTAGGTGATCAAATACTTATTTCATACAATAAAATGCAAGTCATACAATGTGATTTTCTGGATTTTTGTTTTAGATTCCGTCTCTCACAGTTGATGTGTACCTATGATAAAAATTACAGACCTCTACATTCTTTCTAAGTGGGAAAACCTGCAAAATCAGCAGTGTATCAAATACTTGTTCTCCCCACTGTATATATACACACACACACGATCTTCATAAAGGTGACAATTACATTTGACACTGTAACTCAGACAAAGAGCCGTTACAGGCTCTGACAGGCCACACACACACACACACACACACACACACACACACACACACACACACACTTGTGTGAATAATAGAGAACACCTGGGTTTGCATATCCTGCAGAATTAACCATCTCTGACTCAGTGATCATAAAATATCAGAGTGAATCAGATGCGCGCACACGCACACACACAAACGTGATGTAATTATCAATATAAAGAGGCAGGAGACAGACAGGCTGGCTCCTGGGCAGTGGTGGAATGTGACAGTTAACAGATAGAAACACAACAGAGAGGAAAGGCTAGACTCAGACAGACAGACAGACAGACAGACAGACAGACAGACAGACAGACAGACCCATGCCACAACACTGACATTAGGCTACGTAAGACTACATATAACACAAAGCAACATAAGGTTCCAGGAAAGTGACATAGGGCTACATAAGAGTGACACGGGGCTGGATTAGAGTGACAGAGACATGTGTGAGTACCAGTGAGAACAGAGGAGTTGCGGAGGCTGTCAAAGTCAGAGAGGTCCCCTGTAGACATACCGTTGGACGCGCTGAACAGGTCATAGCCACCTGCAGAGACCACACACACACACACACACACACACACACACACACACACACACACACACACTTCACGTTTATATTCGCTTTGAGATTGTACAAATGAACATGATTGTACAAGTAAAATGTATTCTATTATCATTATTAATATGCTGTGGCTTCAGAGCAGTTAGAATGTGTGTGTGTGTGTGTGTGTGTGTGTGTGTGTGTGTGTGTGTGTACCTGTGTTGGTGGTCTTGGGGCGGGTGTCTCCAGAGCCCCAGGGGTCCGGGGCAGGAGCAGTTCCCCAGGGGTCGCTGCTCTTCATGGGGGGAGCGGAGGAGGAGGAGGGGGGTCCCCACGGGTCCACAGGGGCCGCCGGCTTAGGGGCTGCACCTGGAGGAGAGGAGAGGGGTGGGGGGGGGGGGGTCCCAGGTACAGGTGAGGATAAAACCTGGCAGGTTTGGTCTGCGTCTTTCCTACACTCTCCGACAACAGCTTTCGTTCCCATCACCACTTCTCTCTTTCTCTACCTCCTCTCTCTCACTCAATCCCTTCCTCTTCTTCTTCATCCCCCACTCCCCCCCTCTCTCTATCTCCATTTCCTCCTCCTCTCTCTCTCTCTCTCTCTCTCTCTCTCTCTATAGTAGTTATGTGGCTGGCCCAGTGGAACAGCATTCCTGCAACACAAAGAGGCCCAGTGCTGAGAGCTGCAGGTGGAGGTGTGTGTGTGTGTGTGTGTGTGTGTGTGTGTGTGTGTGTGTGTGTACCGTAGGAGTGCCAGGGGTCTGGGGCGGCCGCTGCTCCTCCTGCCCCCCAGGGGTCGGCCCCCGAGTCACAGTCAGGAACGTCCATCAGGTCCATCAGGGAAGACTGGGCCTGTGGCTGGTGCTGGTGCTGGTGCTGAGGCTGATGCTGGAGAGAGAGAGGGGAGGGAGGGAGGGAGGGGGTGGGAGGGAGGGAGGGGAGGGGTTGGGAGAGAGAGAGAGAGAGAGAGAGAGAGGGAGAGAGGGAGGGAAGGGGGTGGGAGAGAGAGAGAGAGAGAGTGAGAGAGAGAGAGAGAGAGAGGGAGGGAGGGAGGAAAGGGGGGGAGGGGGTGGGAGAGAGAGGGAGGGAGGGAGGGCGAGAGGAAAGGAGGGAAGAGGGTGGGAGAGAGAGAGAGAGAGAGAGCACAGTCAGTGAAACCTATTCTGCAAAAGAAAAATCCAAGCTCTATGCTAAGCTAAACCTTCCCAACCTTTTAGCTTATATCCCAGGCCTTCAACCTCACAACATTGGCTGCAGGCTGTTAGTACTACCTAGCCTAGCCTAGCCTAGCCTACCCTCCGAACCCTCACTGTCCCGGGCTTGCTGCCGCTCGCGCTGGTTGGCTTGGCGGTGGCTAAAAGGCTAGCTCTCTGAGCGCCGTCCGCAACCGCGGCGACGGGCGGGACTCTCTAATGACTGCTGCTCTCATGCTCCAGTAACGTCCCAATCAGCCTATCTCTGTTCCTCTGAGTTCTCATGATGTCATTTGAAGTCCCCCCCTTTTCAGAAGAGAACGAACGGTCCTATTCCACACACACACACACACACACACACACACACACACACACACACACACACACTAAGACAGGGGGAGCCAAGACAAACACAGCTAATGAGAATGAGGCCAGGCCTATGTAGAGGGGCGGGCAGGCAGAGAGAGAGAGAGAGAGAGAGAGAGAGAGAGAGAGAGAGAGAGAGAGAGAGAGAGAGAGAGAGAGAGAGAGAGGCAGACAGACAGACAGAGAGAGCGAGAGAGAGAGAGAGAGAGAGAGAGAGAGAGAGGCAGACAGACAGGCAGGCAGACAGAGAGAGAGAGAGAGAGAAAGAGACAGAGAGAGGGGGGCAGACAGACAGACAGACAGAGAGACAGAGAGACAGAGAGAGAGAGAGAGGCAGACAGACAGACAGACAGAGAGAGAGAGAGAGAGAGAGCCACCAAAGGAATAGGCAGTGATGTGGAAAACTACAGCCAGAGTAATGATGGAAAACTGCTGGACCGTCTGCTACTGTAGGGAGAGCTGGGCATGAGACAGGAGAGGTCCACTCCAAAGGACATTGGCTGTGTGTGTGTGTGTGTGTGTGTGTGTGTGTGTGTGTGTGTGTGTGTGTGTGTGTGTGTGTGGGCTGGTGGTACCTCTCTCTTCTTCTTGGCCAGTTTGCCTGAGCCAGTTGCCCCAGCAACCAGGGGGGTTCCATCAGCCTTCTTGCTCTCCTCCAGAGCCATTTGTAGCCGGAGGTCATCACCACGACGCATCCTCTCCTCCTGCACACAAACACACACACACACACACACACACACACACACACACACACACACGTTTACATTCTTGGTTGGTTGGAGGGATTTTCCGTCATACTTCTTCCCCTTCCCCAAACCCCTTGGACTAACAGCTCTTAGCTCTTTTAGTGTTTGTTTGGGTGTGTGTGTATGTATGTGTGTATATGTGTGTGTGTGTGTGTGTGTGTGTACCTGTTCGGCGGCCTCTCTGCTCATGGCCAGGGCCAGCTGCAGCTGTAGCTCCTCCTCCCCGCTGGTCTGGGGGCGGGCCTGCTCCAACTCTGAGCCCGGCTGAGGGGACGTGGCTGAAACACACACACACACACACACACACACACAGACACACACACACACACACACACACACACACAGAGACACACACACACACACACACACAGAGACACACACAGACACAGACACACACACACACACACACACACACACACACACACATTAACCTATTGCTCAGAGTCAAGATATATCAGCATCAACATTATTGCTGCCTTCACAGACAGACAGACACATCACTGTAGCATACATCACATCAGAGATACTGTGTGTGTGTGTGTGTGTGTGTGTGTGTGTGTGTGTGTGTGTGTACAGCTAGTAAAGGAGATCACTTCCCTCCAGCATATTGGATTAGAACAGGCCATGTGGCAGCACAGAAATCCCCCACACACGCACACACACACTAGAGCTGTTATCAAGATAAAAAAAAATCATATTGGTCGACAACGATAATTCTCACCACGTCCACTGATATAAATATTTCTCTATGTGGAGTTTGACGGCCGTTCTCTGCTCAGAGCTGAAGCCTGGGGACACCAGAGGGTTCAGAACACCACGTGTCTCAGGGCAACACCAGACAGCCACAAACAGGCAGGAGGCGTGCACCCAGAGGTCACACACAATGGGTTTCTGCCATTCTGTCTGCATGGCATTCAATAAGATCAGACGCTCCTAGAAAGTCAATAGAGATAGGACCTCCGAGCGAGACAGGCCGTGTGGTTGGCACATGGCTTAAAGGTCAAAGAAAGTGTTGCTTATCAATAATAATGATAATATATATACAGTATATGCCATTAAGCTGACCCTTTTATCCAAAGCGAGACCTGACCTCAACCCCATCGAACACCTTTGGGATGAATTGGAACGCCGACTGCGAGCCAGTCCTTCTCACCCAACATCAGTGCCCAGCCTCATTACCGCTCTTGTGGCTGGATGGGAGCAAATCACCCGCAACCATTATTCTAAAATCTAGTAGAAAGTCTTCTCAGAAGAGTGGAAGCTGTTTAAGCAGCAATGGTGGGACCAACTCCATATTAATACCAGTGGTTTTGGAATGGGAAGTTCAACTTCTCAGTACCTATGGGTGTAATGTTCACGTGTCCCGATACTTTTGTCCATATAGTGCAGGGGTGGCCAACCAGTCGGAGACTAAGAGCCACAAAAAATTGTTGGGGTACCAGAAAGAGCCACATCATACATGCGGGCTCACAAAAGCGCTCATTCACACACACGCAATACATTTCCAATAGGCTATGAGACCAGTGGTGTCATTTCAGCAAAAGCCAAGGTATGGCAAGGTCTGAGTGGATTTTTCTTTCAAAACAGTTGTGCAATAGTCAATTTTGGTGAGTTGTTTCTATACAATTTACTTATGTGACATTAAGGTAATGAATAAAGGAGACAATTACAGTATGCAGGTAGTACATCTTTCCTAGCAGGCAGACTGGTTCAATCTCCTTAGAAACAAAACATAACCGATTTAGCTATGCTCAACTCTAAACGAACTGCACTGTTAAAACACTAGATTAGACCTCACCTGTGTCCCTGTCCCTGTCACCTGTTTAGACCTCACCTGTGTCCCTGTACTTGTCTCTGCTGCCCCAAAAGAGGTCTTTATGTCCATTTTCCTTTTTTCCCCTGGCATATTTGTTTTACCAGCTCACCTAGTAAAAGTGAGACGATTGACAATATCAAAAACATGCTTGCACACACATATAACTTACTCACACACAAGTCAGTGTTACTGGCCCCAATTTGGTACAATTATTACTGAAATTATTGAGAATAGAGAAATTGTTGACATACGTAAACTAGCTGTTGTAATCTTTAATGTTCGCTAACTAGCGAACTCA
>NC_137675.1:77398238-77413238 GCF_963989245.1 Nansenia antarctica
CAGGCCAGACTACAGCGAAGGTTTATCTCTCATTACACACGACACGACTCTCTGAGAACCTGTTTTTGGCACTGGATGGTTAACCTCTAGGCTACCAGGGAGAATGAGAGAGAGAGACACTGGTTGTCCCAGTCACGCACACACACGCACATACGCACGCACACACACACACATAGAGACACACACACACACACACACACACACATACACACAGAGACATACACACAAAAACACACACACACACACACACAGAGACATACACACAAAAACACACACACACACACACACACACACACACACACACGCACGCACACACACACACACATACACACAGAGACATCCACACAAAAACACACACACACACACACACACACACACACACCTCGGCCTGGTATTAAGAACTAGAGTGACACTTCACTGCCGGTCCATTAACACCCAGAGTGAACAATACCCGGAAACTTCCGCTGGAATCCCAAAAATTCCCCACGGCAACAGCACACCCTTAGTGACGCCCCAGCCTCGCTGCCATTAGCCCAGCCGCATCCTAGCCTCTCTCTGATTGGTCAGTATCTCCGTCCTTCAGCCGATGACTCAGCTGCTAAAACATCTGCCCCAGCCACATTCATCAAAACCAGAGAACACAGAGAACCTGCAAAACACACACACACACACACACACACACACACACGCACGCACGCACGCACGCACGCAAGCAAGCAAGCAAGCAAGCAAGCAACCCACGTACACATTCCAGCAAGCACACACAGACCCGCTGAGCATCCCTGCTGTGGCCTAAAGGTTAGAGGTCAGAGGTCAAAGGTGACTGTGTTTGAGCGAGGGAAGACGAGTAGAGCGCTCGCTCTCTCCCTCCTTTTCTCTCTCTCCCTCCTTCCCTCCCTCCCTCCCTCCCTCTCTCCTTTTCTCTCCTTCCCTCCCTCCCTCTCTCCTTTTCTCTCTCTCCCTCCTTCCCTCCCTCTCTCCCTCCTTTTCTCTCTCTCCCTCCTTCCCTCCCTCCCTCCCTCCCTCCCTCTCTCCAGTGCAGGGGGGATGATCCTGGCGCTCTGAGAGGAAAGAGGCGCAGATTCCTCTCATCTGGGGGAGGGGGGATGGGGTGAACTCTACTTCCTCTTCTGCCGTGTGTGTGTGTGTGTGTGTGTGTGTGTGTGTGTGTGTGTGTGTGTGTGTGCGTGCGTGCGTGTGTCAGGGCCTGCATGCCTGCAGAGCTCAGGAATGTGACCCTACTGCAGGCCAGCGGCCCAGAGCCAGGGTGAGAGACCAGTGTTGGGTTCTAGGCCAACATTACTGAAACTGGGCCATAGGCACAGACCTGAGACTTAACAGTGTGTGTGTGTGTGTGTGTGTGTGTGTGTGTGTGTGTGTGTGTGTGTGTCAGGAAGTATGGGTGTGAATGCATATCAGCTGTTTAATTAATGCAGAGAGACAGACTGGAGAGGGGGGTCGGTCTCTCTCTCTCACACACACACACACACACACACACACACACACACACACACACACACACTGTGTGTTCATACAGTGTAGTAGTACTCACAGCCATGGTAGGATGCAGGTGAGCCCTCCGACTTGCCGTACTCCTCAGAGTAGGAGGTGGACAGGTTGGGCTGGGAGGAGCCGCGGCCGAAGCCCATCTGGCCGTGGGTGGCTGTGGTGGTCACCTGGGCCATGCGCTCCTTGGTCTTCAGCGCCTGAGACCTGACACACACACACACACACACACACACACACACACACACACACACACACACATTTAGCCAACACACTTATCGTACGTGTGTGTGAGAAGGAGAGAACTCCCTCCACCGTGGTAACATGTGCCTAGTCATTTACCAGCAGACTAAACGCTCAGCTGGAACAGAAACCACAAACACACAACACCAACATCCTGAGTCAACCCTTCCAACAGCAGGCGGAGAGGTCTACGCTGCATGACGGTGTGTGGACGTTCCAGGCTGTGTGTGTGTGTGTGTGTGTGTGTGTGTGTGGCCTCTGACTGCCACCACGGTGTCAAACGGGAGTGGGAATTCCTGAGAATTCCTAAGGAGTTAGTTTCCTCACCATCAAACCAGTTTCTTTTGTTTCTTTACGTTTTGTCTTTGTCTGTACCTGTATAGTTCTTCTGTGTGTGTGTGTGTGTGTGTGTGTGTGTGCACACCATAGTTCTAGTTTGTGTTCTAGTACGTTCTAGTAATAGTTAGTGTTCTAGTTAGTGTTCTAGTCCTAGTAATAGTTTGTGTTCTAGTTAGTGTTCTAGACCTAGTAATAGTTAGTGTTCTAGTTAGTGTTCTAGACCTAGTAATAGTTAGTGTTCTAGTTAGTGTTCTAGACTTAGTAATAGTTAGTGTTCTAGTTAGTGTTCTAGACCTAGTAATAGTTAGTGTTCTGGTAATAGTTATTGTTGTAGTTAGTGTCCTAGTAATAGTTAGTGTCCTAGTAGTACTTAGTCTTCTAGTTAGTGTTGTAGTAATAGTTAGGCTATTGTTGTAGTTGTAGTTAGTGTCCTAGTACCTTAATAGTTAGTGTCCTAGTAGTAGTTAGTTGTTGTAGTAATAGTTATTGTTGTAGTTAGTGTCCTAGTAGTAGTTAGTTGTTGTAGTTAGTGAATAGTAGCTAGTAGTAGTAGTCAGGCGGCCCCATCCCTCCCTCTTCACCTCTCCCCCTTCAGCCGCTCCTCGTCCTTCAGCAGCACCACCAGCTGCTTGCTCTTCTCCCGGACGTTGATGCCCTGGTCCTTGCCGTCCCGGTCCACGTACTGGAAGTCCTTGAGCGTCTGGATGGCGAAGATGTTCTCCTTGCACTGCAGCGCCACGCGCTCCGAGCCCGTCTTGATCAGGTAGTCGAGCAGCGTCAGCGCCTTGTACACGTGGCGCCAGTTCTTGCCGTGGTCGTTCAGGCGCCGCCAGATCATGCTCATGATCTCGCTGAAGGCCACCACGTTGTAGGTGAGGTCGGCCACCTCCGACATGAGCGAGGAGGAGGGCCCCCAGGGGTCGTTGGAGGTGGCCTCCCGGACCTTCTTCTCAGAGTCCGAGTAGTTGTTGACCATGTTCTTCATCTGGCGGCGGATGGTGGAGCTCGGCATGGCGGCAATGGTGGTGGCGGGGGGGGGTGTAGAGAGGGGGGGGGGAAAACACACTCTCACACAGGAGAGACTGATACACTCTCAGAGGAGAGCCTAACACACACTCACAACGAACACACACTCACAGAGTATGTGTCTGTGTGTGTGTGTGTGTGTGTGTGTGTGTGTATGTGGGGGGGGGGGGGTCAGGGGGGCGTTCGAAGGTCACAGAAGCGTCTGTTTTGTCTGTGTCCTCTGTCAGCAATGGTGTAGTGTGTGTGTGTGTGTGTGTGTGTGTGTGTGTGTGTGTGTGTGTTTTCACGAGGCCTCTTCAGGCCAGTAGTGTGTTCCGGGGTCCTCCAGAACAGAGTCTGTTAAAACCATCTCCACACGCAGAGAGCAGGCAGCACACACAACCACGCCATCACCTGTCAGGGAGAGAGAGAGAGAGAGAGTTAGTACAGATGGAGAGAGGAAGGGGGAGACAGACCAGGGAGAGAGAGAGACAGGGAATGAGAGAGAGACAGAGAGAGAGAGAGAGAGAGAGAGAGAGAGAGAGAGGAGGAGGTGACAGACCAGAAAGAAAGGGAGAGACAGTGAGTGTGTGTGAGAGAGAGAGAGAGAGAGAGAGAGAGACAGAGAGGGAGAGAGAGAGAGAGAGAGAAGGTGACAGACCAGAAAGAAAGGGAGAGACAGTGAGTGTGTGTGAGAGAGAGAGACAGAGAGAGAGAGAGAGACAGAGAGAGAGAGAGACAGAGAGAGGGGGGGGAGGGAAGAGACAGACCAGAGCAAGAAAGAGTAAAAAGACATGTGCGAGTCCCTGTGATCACTATATCAGTATCACATCTGTTATTGACAGCATCGCCTTCCCACCATGTCTAGAATTAGGTTATGTTGTGAGAACGGTTATTTCCATCCCGCGGGCCGCGGCGCTGTGTCTGAGAGGGGAGCGTTCCTCTGTGACCCAGCGGGATTCCTGAGGAGACGGGGCGGTCGGGTCTCTCTGACTGTCAGAACCATTCCTGAAGATTCCTAAGAGGTTTCTTTCCCCACCCCTCAAACCAGTTTCTTTAGGTTTCGTCTTTGTCTTTGTATGTGTGTATAAATAAATGAAATAAAACATGATGGGTTCGCTACAGAACTGAACTGAGCAAAGCTAGAGTGTTGTGTAGTATTGTGTAGAGTGTGGTATAATGTCGTGTGTAGAGTGTTGTGTAGACTAGAGTGTCGTGTAACGTCGTGTGTAGAGTGTAGAGTGTAGAGTAGGCTACTTCTTGCCTGCACCTGTAGACATGGACGGTTCCACTCTAACCACCACAGAAGAGACAGAACTGGGTCACACCTGGGGGACCGCTTAACGTGCACATACACACACGCACATACACACACACACACACACGCACACACGCGCACACACGCGCACACACGCACACACGCAACCCCCCCCCATCCATGTAGTAGGGGTATATGAGGTAGGGGTGGTAGGGATATACAGCAGGGTCAGTGGAAGGCTGGGGTAGGAGTGTGAGACTAGGTAGCTCCTCCTGTGTCTGGGCTGTGTTCTCAGTAACCTGACACTCAGACGGCATGCAGACACACGCCTCAGTTACCTAAAGGGATCGCTGGCTCGGCCAGAGAAAGTGTTTGGGTGTGGGTGTGTGTGTGTGTGTGTGAGTGTGTGTGTATGTATGTTTGTGTGTGTCTGTGTGAGTGTGGGTTCGTATCGATGTTATGAGCCAAGCACCACCATTTCCAATTTCGAGAGCAACAAGTGCTTCTCTCAGAGAGAGAGTGTGTGTGTGTGTGTGTGTGTGTGTGTGTGTGTGTGTGTGTGTGTGTGTGTGTGTACTCTGTGCTTCCTGCTTAGTGGTGTTGAGGAATGGCAGCTGAAGGAGAACGGAGAGGAGGGGAGTAGTTGGGGGTGGGGGGTGGGGTAACAAAACAACTTGGCACATCCCGTAAATTCACTTAAAAGCACTGAAATGTGACTCCTGTGGAGCGCCCCCTCACCCCCCTTGGCCCCATCTCTCCCCTGCCCCCCCCCCCCCCCCCCCACCACTACCCCCCCCCCGCATCCGTATGAATACAGCGCACCCCTAATGACACATCTGCTGCTTTAATCACCTATTCACACAGCAGACAAGGGGAAGAGAGGAGCGCCTGTCTCCCCCCGGAACAACAACCCCCCCCCCCTCCGCCCGCCCCACCCGTGGACGCCTGCAGCACACACAGGCAGTGTCTGTGTCAGAGAGAGGGATAGAGGAGAGAGAAAGAGAGAGGGAGAGAATGAGGGAAAGGGAGAGAGAGAGAGAGACTCTGTATGCTCTGAACCATACAGACCTACCAGAGCACCGGTCTCTACTACCCACTATGCTACATTAGACTAGCGGCGTGCTACATGTTGCCATCAGGTCGAGTTCCTCTCTGGCTAAGCTAGGCCAGGCTAGCTAGCTGCTACATGTTGCTATGAGCTCTAGTTCCCCTCTGGTCTACCGTACAGGCTAGGCTAGGCTAGGTAACTCCTACATATTGCTATGGGCTCGCTCTAGTTCCTCTCTGGTCTACCGTAGAAGCTGGGCTAGGCTAGCTAGCACATTTTTAAAAAACTTGCGCTGACCAAAGTGCTGCACATGGATTAAAATAATAACACATTAAAGGCAATAAAATCACAATATATACAATCACAATAATGTAAGCATAAATACATACATAGAAACTAAAAGAACAAATAAAAAACCACAAGGAAGCGCAAAAAAATATATGTATGTTTTAAGCCTGGATTTAAAGGAGTTGATGGAGGGGGCCGATCTGATTGCGAGGGGGATGCCATGCCACAGTCAGTCTAGGGTCTGCGACAGAAAAGGCACGGTCACCCCTGAGCTTGAGCCTTGATTTGGGGACAGCCAGGAGCCCTAAGCTAGATGACCTGAAGGACCTGGAGGTGGAGTAAGGGGTTAAAAGGTCGGTGATGTAGGAGGGGGCCTGCCCATTCAGAGCTTTAAAAACAAACAGGAGGACCTTGAAGTCAATCCTGAACCGCACTGGAAGCCAATGGAGAGAGGCCAGAATTGGGGTAATATGGTCTCTCTTCCGGGTACCTGTCAGGAGCTTGGCAGCGGCGTTCTGGACAAGTGGTGTTATTAAACGGTGCTATTTGAGGTTCCAAACCCCACACAGTACCGCCATCTTCTAGGTCGTCATTGGCAGTGGCTGACAACTAGGGGTGGGCATCGACGATCGATAATTGATCGATAAGGATCTTGGTCGATCACAAAATAAAACATTTGGTCGATCACAAAAAAAAAAAAAAAAAAAAAAAAAATTTGTGATCTACCAAATGTTTTATTTTGTGATCGACCAAGATCCTTATCGATCAATTATCGATCGTCGATGCCCACCCCTACTGACAACCAGACAGAAGTTTCAGCCAATGTCAATACATGCAAAATGTTTCTTTCTTTCTCAAACGATCGGGATGTGTTACGGACAATACAGAAGAAAAACTAAACTGGGAATTATTCAAATATCATGGAGTTAAACAGTCTACTAAGTTCAACTGCAATGGATGGGTCACAGAACACTTTCCAACCACTAGTTCCTCTTCGGTCTACAGGCCTAAAGCTGTGGATTTGCCTACCAATCTGTACAGCATTCAAGCCCAGCTGGTTGATGGTAATCTGAGTGTAAATAGCTGTGAGAGCCCATAGATATACATCTGGACACTTTATTAGGAACACTATAATACTAATACTGGGTAGGGCCTCCCTTTGCTCTCAAAACAGCCTCAATTCTTTGTGGCCTTGATTCCACATTCCTTTGAGATTCTGGTCCATGATGACATGATTGTATCACGCAATTCCTGCAGATTTTTCAGGTGCACTTTCAAGCTATGAATCTCCCGTTCTACCACATCAAAGTGTTCCGTTGGATTCAGATCCGGTGACTGGGCAGGCCACTGAAGAACACTGAACTCATTGTCATGTTCATGAAACCAGTCTGAGATGACTTTGGCTTTGTGACACGGTGCATTATCATGCTGGAAGTAGCCATTAGAAGATGGGTACATTGTGGCCATGAAGGGATGCACATGGTCAGCAACAAAACTCACATAGGCTGTGGCATTCAAGCGATGATCGATTGGTACTAACGGACCCAAAGTGTGCCAAGTAAACATTCCCTACACCATTAAGATAATTGCATGAATGAGAAGGTGTACAGGTGTTCTTAAAGAGCTCAGTGAGTGTAGGTTCAATACAGACATGGAAATGAAATTCAAGGATTTTTCAGCACTTCATTGTATGCATCGTATCTTTAACTACCTCCCCCCTGTACACAGATAGATGGGCAGGTCTTTGGCCACGGGCCAGGTTCATAAACCCACAGACATCCAGTTGACTGCTCTACCTCTCCGCCAGACAGAGCTTCCTAGGCCGACTCAAACACCATGATGTCAACACAGCGTTACTAAACACCACGGATGCATTCCACTATCAAGGACTACAGAAAGCTGAGCTGCCCTCCCAGGCAGAGCCTAGCCTACTAATCATATAAAGTATCCTAATGCTAGGCCTCTGTCTTCTAGGCCTAGTCGACATCCCACTGTCCCACTAGAATGTTATAACAGCATTATAACACAGAAGCATAATCTAACCCCACCCAGGCCTTTATAGATTGTGTTATAACTACATTATAACACACAGCATAATTTAAGCCCCCTAGGGCTTTATAGAATCATGTTCTAACTGCATTATAACAGATAAGCATAATCTAACTCTCCTAGGGTTTTATAGAATCATGTTATAACTGCGTTTAATAACACAACAACACATACGGTAATCTAACTCTCCTAGGGTTTTAAAGAATCATGTTATAGCCTAACTGAGTTTAATAACACAACACATAATCTAACTCCTCTGATCCCTGCTAGTGATCACTGCTGCTGGGCCCGGTGCAGGGTTTGCAGACCCTGGGGCCCCGTAGACGCTTTTCAACAGCGGTGTCAGTGTGTGTCACGGCTTATTAGCAGCAATAGTGCTCAAAGCCCGGTGCTTCAAGTCCAGTGAACAAGAGTCAAGACCGATGAATTTCCACAGCTAGGCATTTCGGTCCTGCCCGTTACAACAGGTTCTGGTAACTTAAGCAGTTTATGACTATTTTTTGATTTGTAAAAAAAGTGCTATTCAAATCAATTTTATGGTGTAGTTAGTTACAGCGAGCTAACTTGGATTATGCTTGCCACCCACTATGTCCGCTAGCCAATTTCAGCACTTGGTTCAGTTGGTTGATAAGAATATCCCGCCCTCGCACCATTTGGCCCCTAAATTTCGTTGTTTGGTACCTGTACTGTAGCAATGACAAATAAAGTCCATTCCATAAGGACCCGGGCAGGGGGGGGGGAGCAGGAAGAGAGGTGGCTAAAGCACTGTGGAAAAGCCTGGGCATGCACAGCGCCAGACCCGCTCTGGAAAGCCAACTAGTCTGTGTTGTCCTCTAGTTTTTTTCTTAGGCAGGGGCACAGAGGCCCAAATCTACATCTAGGGTTTCCATCAACAACATGTTCTACTGAATTCTATGTAAGCCAAAAAGTTTGAGGCAGGGCAAAACAGATTTAGGGGAGGGGGTGGGGCGTGGGCGGTATCACCCACCTATGGCATAGTAGAGGAAACAATGGTGTGTGTGTGTGTGTGTCAGGTGATACTGGGGGGCAAGGCACTGCTCAGGTAAACTGTGATTAGCATTAGAGTGGGACGTCAAGACAGGGACCGTCACTACAGGAAGGTGAAAGCTGATCTACAGATACAGGGACGTCTTGCATAACACACAAGGTATTTGAGAGAGAGAGATCAGGTAATCCAGCCGGTTCTTTCGACAGGAATCTAGGACGTTAACATTCAGGTGCAGAAAAAAGTCGTCCATGCATTTCATGGCCTGCTGCTTCACGCCTAGAAGCTCTGAAGCAACAAAACAACACACCAACATTCTGCAACAGCCAAAGGGCACCCCCCAACTGTGCAGCAAGAAGATTGTGCAAAGAACAACAAGCACAAAAACGGTGAAATTGACCTAAAAATTCGGACCTAAACAACACAACCTGATGTCCAAGAAAAGCAATGCGGCTTTGAGTGCTTAAGATCCGAGATGAACCCCCCCCCCTCCTCCTCCCGATCGACACGTCACACGCCCTATTGTCCTTTCCAGCCCCCCGTCCGCGGCGAGACAAAGGGAGGAGACTAGCGATCATACATCTGTCACCAACTCAACTGAGTGACCACACACACACAAACACACAAAAGCCCACCACTGCTGGGGAACACACACACACACACACACACACACACACACACACACAACCGCGGGGGAGAGAGGGCGGCATGTCCATCCCCGTGCAGGGCACCAAACATGGCATGTGCGATCAGATGATGTTATAGTGTCATTAATACAATGTTGACAGTCAGCGGCGTGACACCCACCCTGGCAGTAACATGACAACATTGACTGACATTCAACCCCAAAAAAACAACAAAAAAGTGAACGGTCACGCTGTTTCTGTCTGCACGAATAGCAGGGGCCAAATGTATACAAACAAATGTCCGATGGAATTTAAACTCCACAGCAAAAAACCTAAACATTTATGGATGATGGAAACTGTGTGTTTCCCCCCCCCCACACACACACATCCCTAGTTAATCCTGCCACGAAAACAAACCCTGTCGCCTGTGGACGGACGGACCCAGCCTATAACTTGGCTAGCTAGCCCACTTGTATGTAAGCTAACTAGCCCAGCTAAAGATTCACACCTTTACTTCTAAGATCACACAAACTAAGTTCAAACAATCTGTTGCATCCATCTCACTGGGTTTAATGAAGAGAGCATCGATCGTAAGCCTCGATCAAACAGCTACACGTAAGCTAGCAGACCCTGATCAGGCTAGTGGGCTGATAGATAGCTTCGAGGCCGGTGGGTGGAAACCCAAAGCTAACACATGCTAACGTTGCTTAGCCGGCTAAAGCTAAGCGCGAGCTCCGAGACTCCAAGTGCTACTAGGGTGGAGATATCACCCCAAGCTACGGGTGGTGGAGGAGATCGGGGCACCCCTTAAGTTGAAGAACTGGAAAAAGCACAAAACAAATGAATAAACTTACCATTCCGATTTTAGTTGTTGTTAGGGACTGCACTGTTTTGTCCGGGGATATACCCCATAAGTTATCATAAGGCTAAAAAAACACCAAGAAAACTGCACTTCCTTCTTTCGATCGTCGGATGAGGCTTGTTGCGCCTTGGCGGAGATGTGGCTGTAGTTTAGTTTAGCCCACTACAGCTACACGTATCTGCTCACACACTGCTGGTCCCTGTGACTCCCACTCTCAGCCTCAACATGGCGGGCAGAGCTGTGTCGCTCCGGGAGGGGGGGGCAGGAGGGGGGGGGGGGGGCAGGCGCGGGGGGGGGGGGGGCAGGCGGGAGGGGGGGGGGGGCAGGCGGGAGGGGGGGGCAGGCGGGAGGGGGGGGGGGGGGGGGGCAGGCGGGAGGGGGGGGGGGGGGGGGGGGCAGGCGGGAGGGGGGGGGGGGGCAGGCGGGAGGGGAAAGGGTGTGACCGACGCGGCTTGTCTCGCTGATTGCAAAAAAATTGCAAAATCCCTCCCTCAATTCCCCTTCCCTTCCGAGGAATCCATTCACATCGACGTTGAGCAACACCACAGCCACACCCACACAACTCTGATTTGTTCACACACAACTCTGATTTCTTTCTTTCTTTCTGTCATGTTTTTTTCTGGAGTTTTTGCTTAAGTTTATAATCCGCGAATATGTATGACGTCAGCTACACACCCCTAATTCATTTGTTTTCCCGTTTATTTCTATATTCGTTGACAAATTAATGAAGATGTATTGGGATAGTTTCTCATAGGCCTATAGCCTAATAAAACATGGGATTTAGTTGAGTCGTTAATCTAGATGACATCGCTCTCACAGACACACACGAGTAGTGGAGCGGTGCTATGTTTCAGTTAATTCTGGTGTCACACAAACACTTTAAACATGTTTTCCCCCTAGCCACCTGCCTCCAGCCTCCAACCTCCAACCTGCTCACTGTTCCACATTTCTGCAGCTTCAAAGACACTCACAGGAAAAGCAGGTTCTTCAGAAGTTGGCCTTTTGACTTGAGCGGTGACAGGAGAAAACAGCTTTCTTACCATCTCTTTCAAGGAGCCATTTTTAGACACTTAAGAAAAGTAGATGGATAGTCTGCTGGCGACCAAAATAGTTTATTTGTGTTTGTGCGAACTCTGCAACTATGCGTCTAAAGTGTTTTGTGTGTATGTGTGTGTGTGTGTGTGTGTGTGTGTGTGCGTGTGTATGCATGTGTACATGTGTGTGTGCGTGTGTGTGTGTACATGTGTGTGTGCGTGTGTGTTTGTGTGGGTGTCTGTCAGGCCCAGGCCAGTGTTGTGGGACAGCATTCCGCCATTCTCTGGGATTGTCACTAGCTCTCTGCCCCTGAATGCCAAACAGTTAAAAATAGAGGAAGGGTTTAAAAAAGAACCACACACGTCACAGACAACAGACTGCTATAAACCTACATCTATCTAACCTAAATCTGAAACATCCTCGTCCATTCATAAAGTGTGCAGGACAGATTAGAGGGAAAAGGTAGTCTGCAGAGAGCGAGGGATGGGAGAGAGAGAAGGAAAGAGAGAGAGGGAGGATATCAGCAGGGTACACAGAGAGAGAGAGAGAGAGAGAGGTAGAGAGAGGTAGAGAGAGGTAGAGAGAGGGGATCAGAGGAATTAGCTGAGCTGTGTTCTCTACTGTGTCCAGTCAAGGGTCAGGGCCAGCTGCTTGTCCTCACTGTATTCACACAACACCAGAGGCGCCTTACAGTATGTCAGTGTTACGTATTTCCTGTGTGCTGTGTTATGCCTGTTCCACAGTCCTGTATTTCCTGTGTGCTGTGTCATTCCTGTGCCACAGTTCCTGTCTTCCAATGAGCAACATTTGTGTTGTATGATGTTTTCATGTGGGCTCTATACATTTGAACTGTGACAAAAAATAAAAGCAACCTTCCAAATGAATTAAATCAAATGAGGCTGAATGAGGCAAGGTGTTCGGTAGCTGTGGAGGCTGGTGGAGGTAGAAATCGGAGGACGGGCTCATTGTAATGCATGGAATGGAATGAGGAATGGTTATCAAATACGTGGGGTTCATTCCGTTCCATGCATTACAGTAAGCCCGTCCTCCGATTTCTACCTCCACCAGCCTCCCCTGTTCTGTAGGGGTACATCCTGATGCACAGAGAGGTTTCACGGCCATCCAAGGTAATCATAAGAGAAAACAAAACAAAACGAGATAACGTCGAAGAAAATATGAATGTCCGCTCAAGTGGTTAGGATAGAGAGAGGATTCCAGAGATGGAATCGAGACGGTGACACAAACAGGTTCAGGTTACTTCATTTGTACCCGTATGTAGATTTGTTTTGCAGTAAACGAGTCATCCATGTTGACCCACATCTTAGAAACAAGACAGTAGACATAAATAAATAAAACCTAAATAAAAGTACTCAATGTTCCAATCCTCACAAAAACAAACACAAGAAACCACCTTTCCACCTGCATGCGTAACCTGGCAACCTGGTGACCTGGTAACCTGGCAACCTGATGAAGACCATGTAGGTCGCAACATTGTTTGTCTTGATTAAACCACTGAAGCAGCATAAGCGTTTAGAGTTAGGACATTCCTCTTTTCTTCTAAGATGAATCCTGATGCATCATGGGTGATGATGACTCATCCCCAGAGTCACATCAGACAGGCAGGAGGCCATTAGGCTGAGCATGGGGCACCAGTCGCCACAGACTTATTGATTAGACTATCAACGTGTCTGAATTTGGATGCAGCAATTGCTCAGAGTTTATGAGTTGATGCTTTGCTCACCAACCTGCTGTAGGCAAGTTGTCCTTATCTTGTTTTCTCAGGCCAAAGTGTGGTTGAATGCAGATCCAGTCAGGTAATAGAATAGGCACATGTTATGTCTGCACACTGGCTTAGCAGCGATGCTTCCGAGTTCATAGCAGTGTTCGCTGTCCTGCGATTGTTGTGTTATGAGTGAGACCATATGTGATTTGTTCTATAAGGTGAATTGTCAAGCGTTGAGTTGATGCTACAACTGTGTCATGGTATGATCATTAGAAACCAGTACCCAGGTTAGAGGACTATATAGGCCTAAGGAGATGGGCCTGACCCTGGCTGTTATCCAGTGCAGGGTTCGAGTTATGTGGGAGCCAATGGGAGCTGAGCTCCCATAGAGATGGTCTGAGACTCTCTGAGCTCCCATGAAGGCAGTAAAATCAAAAATCTGTGGGGGTCGCTAATAATACATTACCACAACTATTATTTGATCAAAATGTCAATGTAATGAATATTATTTAATTTATATTATAAATATTGTAAAATAAACACGTTTTCCAAAAGAGCTACGCGCACCATTAATCTCCTGTGAATGACAGTAGGCCTTTGACTGCCTGCACTTCAACACCAAGACACCATGGGGCGCAGTAGAATATTGTGCAACAGCAAAAGGTTGATTAATCAGCTGTGCGGTAAACCGTTGGAACACACAGTGCACAGCTGATTAATCAATTAAACCAATAGAGTGAGACAGGATATGTTCATATACCAGTTGCCTTTCAGGAAGTAGTGAGATCGTGCACCTAGCCTATTATTGAGAAGCAAACATTAATTCATTAGCTATACAGGAGTATATACATACAGTAGCTACCATGCCGCCCAAAAAAAGGCCATTTTTTGACCCTCTCCCGTTCATCCAATCTTGGATAAAGAAAGGACCGGACGTCAGCATCATGGGTTCCAGGACCGCGACCGCAGCCTACTGAAAACAGACCAAACAGGTCTATCTTGTCTCCGTAAAGGTAAGGTGGCTTTTACTTTTAACTAACCTAGTGTACATGTATTTTTCGCTCCTTCTGTATAGCAAAAATAACACAATTATTGGCCGAGATACATGTGTGACTATCGCTTTTATAGCTGTTGTTTCATGTGGGGCTGTTGATGTGGTGAAATGAGTAGCCTGCAGCTGTAGCGTCAGGATATGTTGGGATTTGAGGATGAGGATGATGTTTCGGTACCGGTACCGTTTTTAAAGTATCGATTTGTCACCGGTATCGAATAAAACCCAAACTGTACCCAACCCTAACTATATGTTTACATGCCAACTAATTAGCTAATTCATTTCTGTCATTTAGAGCTGAGGGGAGCAACAGAGAGACGGACAACAGGACAGCAACAGAGAGACAGACAACAGGACAGTAACAGAGAGACAACGGGAGAGGAGAGCAATAGAGACAGAACTGAATGCACTGAACTTTTTTTTAAATTCTTTGCATTATTAACACTGTTGTGTTATTGTGTTATTAAAGTGTTTAAGTGTTTTATGGTAAAGCATTATGAGTGGTGTGTGTGCAGGGTGCTCGTGAGTTGTATATTTTGGGGAGGGGGGAGGCTTGTGTATGGGGGCAGGGGGGTCCTCACACAAAGGAGTAGCCTAGGGCCACTGACCACCTTAATCCGCTACTGCCTATAGCTAATTAAAACTTGTAAGTCCCATCACTGTGTGGGCATGATTCGCGCGTGCATGAGAACATTTCGCACTGTTATTTTGGAGACCCCCACAGAGATCATCTTATAACTCGAACCCTGATCCAGTGTTTCAAGTAGAATGAAAAAGGTGCTGGAACAAATGTTTCGATGCCGTCACAAGGATCACATAGAGGGGTCAGTATGACAGCAGGTGGCTGCTACTGGTGGTGGGGCTGCAGATGACAGGCTCACTACTAAGTCAATGCAGTCAGTCAGCCACGCTGACAAGGGAGAACGTGTCGATCCAAGGGAGGTGGTGTAGTTCCAACCCT
>NC_137675.1:77428238-77440738 GCF_963989245.1 Nansenia antarctica
ACGAGCTCTTCTCCTCCCTCAACCAACTGGTCGAGTTCTACCATAGCAACAGCATCGCTAAGGAGAGAACCGTCTTCCTAAGGGACCCAGAACAATTTGCCAGAGTAAGTAACTTTCTTCCTCCCTCCCTCCTTCCCTCCTTCCCTCCTTACCTCCTTCCCTCCCCCTCTGTTTGTCTCTTCTGCTTCTTTTCTGACTACCTCTTTGTCTCAGACCCAGAATAGCAACTGTTCTATTCTTTTCTTTCTCTTGTTAATCTCTCTCTATTTTTTTCTCTCTCTCTCTCTCTCTCTCTCCCACACACTCTCTCTCTCTCCCTCTCTGTCCACCTGTCTCTCTCTCTGCTCATCAACCCTAACTGACCCTAAGACGAGACACAGAGACACAAAGGGTATTAGACAGATAAGGAGATCCAGTGTCACATCCGCTCATGGGTGTGTCGTGAGAACAGTGGGCTGAACCAACGTTAGACGGTTATGGGGGTGTCTGTCCAGGTGTGTGATGGGAGCGGCCAGCACCCTCAGGTAACACAGGAAGGAACCCGGGGGAAGACATGTGACATGAACGATCATGACACAGCCAACCATGAGAGGACATTTTCCACCCACAGAAATAGAAGTGACTCAGTCATTCACTCCAGTTCGATGGTTAGCGCCATGCTCTACCGACTGAGCCACTGAGGACCACATACACATGATGTTATCATCCGTTTCCATTTCATATGACACCCTATCTATCTCAGCCTACATGTACAAATATGAAACCATATCTCACATCACATCACATCACAGTTATGGCACATGTCTCTTTCTCTGTGAACCCTGAGGATGTTTACCATTCTGTCTACCTTGGTTACCATGTTTACCATTCTGTCTAGCTCAAACCACCTCACATCACATGACCTCACCTCACATCACATGACCTCACATGACCTCACCTCACATCACATGACCTCACCTCACATCACATGACCTCACATGACCTCACCTCACATCACATGACCTCACATGACCTCACCTCACATCACATGACCTCACCTGACATCACCTCACATCACATGACCTCACATCACATGACCTCACCTGACATCACCTCACTTCCCCTGACATCACATGACATCCCCTGACATCACCCCACATCACCTGACATCATCATCTGATATGGTGGCTGGTTGTCGTGGGCCCTGAGGAGAGAAGCGAGGCATGGTGTCCTAGGGGAGACCTCATAACATCACATCATGTGACTCTGTAGGGGAGACCAGGGGGCTTTTTTTTTTTTTCAAGTATTTTTATTCAAAAGTTACACAATACAATATGATTAATTTGTGTTCCCGGTCAAATCTGATCGAGAGCAACTTTCATCAATCATAAATATTGTGTTTTACATTTGATTGCCTCAAGGCCTTATGATATCCTCCACACTAGGCATTTGAACATATACAATTGCTGACTAACCACTGGCATTGAATTTTGAGGTTTTAGTCAACTTTGTAACATCTGTGGTGTTCCCGGTCAAAAATGACCGCCATAGGGAATTAATGGATAACACAAGTTGTAACAAGCTACAACATTCCAGGATGTATCAGACCTGTTCAAATACCTCATGTATAAAGTTTGAAACATTTCAAACTAAACAATTAGGTGTTTGTTATGGGAACCCTTCTCTTTCCCGTGCTTATTTGCCCATCCGAACCAGACTAAACATTGTCTAGTCTGGAAGGTGTGGTTCACCTGGGGTGAAAGAGAAGGGTTCCCATAACTCTGGAAGGTATGGTTCTGATGGACACATAAGCACGGGAAAGAGAAGGGTTCTCATAACAAACACTGAAATGTATCAAACGAAACAGGTGTTTGTTATGGGAACCCTTCTCTTTCCCGTGCTTATGAAATGTATCAAATGAAACAGGTGTTTGTTATGGGAACCCTTCTCTTTCCCGTGCTTATATGCCCATCCAGTTATTCAGGTTAACCAATAGTCTACATTGTTTATGTCTCATCAAATTTTGCACAGTTTTGAGATGTTGAAGAACTGACCCAATGTGTTGTTTGGCAGAGATATATAGAGTTTCAGGGTGTAACTGGCCTTCTTATTTGAAATTCTCAAAAACGGAAATGAAATATTCAATTTCTACTGTGTATTTAGTCACATTACAGTAATTTGGTCATATCTATGTTCATTTAACATTTTACAGATTTAACATCTCACAGGTCTCAGCTTTCACCAGGTACCAAATTTAACAAATTTGACCATGTAGTTTTGGAGATATGAAGCAGTTAATCAGACCGGTCTAATTAGACCGGGAACACCAAGGATGGGGGGGCAAACATGAACACAACCGGAGGGTTAAACATGTTGATTTTCAATTTTTTTACAAATTTCTGCCCACCCCCCCACCCAAACCCCAAACATTTCCTGCAGGGCCCTAAAGTTACATTAGCATAGTAATAACATTAAAAAAAGAAAAAGAAAATACATTAAAATACATTTTCACACTGGACAATAATAATGCTGTTGTATCACAGCTGCAACCAGGTAACTACCAAGACAGTACATATAGGATGTAGATCTACAGAGACAGGTCGTCGCAACATTACATGGACCAACACTAGAGAGGTGACATGTCAGAAGCCTGCATCCCTCAGGTTGGAACTTCAGGGAGAGTCTTAAGACCATCAAAATATGCCAACACAGAGCCCCATGTAGAATAAAATTTGCTTGTGGAACCTCTAATTGTGTATTTAATTTCTTCTAATTTAAGATATAGCATTAGGTCTCTCAGCCATGCTGAGACTGTGTGCGGTTTCGGTGATTTCCAATCAAGCAGTATTCTCCTTCGAGCCAATAGGGAAGCAAAAGACATGCCATTCTTTTGGATGTTAGTCAGTCGATCGCTCTCTGAAACCCCGAAGATGGCAGTCAAGGCATTCGGCCGTACATCAATACCCAGTGCCTCGGACATAATTTTAAAGAAATTTGACCAATATCCAGTCAGTTGAGGACAGGTCCAAAACATATGGGTAAGGTCTGCTGGGGCATTGTGACACCGATCACAAATATCGTTAAGCTCAGGGAATATTTTGGATAGTCTGTGTTTACTGAAATGGACACGATGATTAAATTGTATAAGTCCAAGTCGGGCACAAGAGGTGCTCCTATTCACTCTGTCTAATGCATTGTTCCATGTTTCATCCGCTATTTGTTGACCAAGTTCTTCCTCCCAGCTTGTTCTAATCTTATGAATTGACTCTCCTTTAAGGGACATTATGATGTCATAGAGTCTCGATATATGACCTTTTTGACTGGTGGGAGTATCGAGGATTGTGTCAAGTACAGATAATGGGGGCATGTTAGGGAAGGACGGGCATTGACTTTGGATGAAATGACGGATCTGGAAATAGCGAAAGAGGTTCGAGTTAGGTAGATGGAATTTATTTGAGAGGTCACGAAAGTTTGCAAATATGCCATCTATGTATAGGTCTCTAAATTTTACAAGGCCCACCTGTTGCCAAAGAGAAAAAGTTACATCTTGCTTTGCTGGAATAAAGAGGTGGTTGTGACATATTGGACTCTGGATTGAAAAGCTTTGAAGTTTGAAATGTGCTCTAAACTGGGACCATATTCGGAGAGTAGAGACAACAACTGCACTGTTGGTGTATTTAGAGGGAGATAATGGCATCTTAGATGTGACCAGGGCGTGAAGAGAGGACGAGAAACAAGACTTTGCCTCCATCAGGCACCAGCCCGCATCTGAAGAGTGAGTCCAGTGGACGACTTTCTGTATGTTAGCGGCCCAATAATAGAAAAGAAGGTTTGGAAGAGCTAGGCCCCCCATCTGTCTATGCCTCTGAAGTAGTTATTTGCGGACCCTCTGAGATTTACCACCCCAAATAAAAGATGATATAAGCCTGTCTATAGAATTAAAGAAGGATTTTGGAAGGAACACGGGTAGGCATTGGAATAAATATAAGAATCTGGGTAGGGCATTCATTTTGACCGAATTTACTCTGCCTGCCAAGGAGAGCATTCCATCTCTGAATGTCAGATTTAAGTTTGTTTACGAGAGGTTCGAAATTATGTTTGTAGAGGCCTGTGAAGTCACGGGTAATATAAGTATTTAAAACCAACTTTGGATGTTTGAAAGGGCAAGCTACTCTGGGAGATCTGAAGCGCCAAGGCGTTTAACAGGAAGCATTCGCTTTTAGAGAAGTTCAGCTTATATCCAGAGAAGAGGGTGTCTACCAACAGGTCCACAGGTCCAGACGGTCTATCAGCTTCTCTTCTCAAAAACTGTGCAGAAGAACTAACAACAGCATGGTGTCCGCTATTTGAAAAGTCCCTGAATACCGAGGTTCCAGCTCTGTGGAGGAAGTCAATTATAATCCCTGTGCCGAAAAAACCTCGTGCCATGGAGAATAATGACTTCCGCCCCATTGCTCTAACTTCCATTGTGATGAAATGTTTTGAACGATATGTACTGTCTCTGCTTAGAAAACACATTGACCCACTGCTAGATGTTTTTCAATTTGCCTATAAACAGAACCGTAGCACGGAGGATGCTATTCTCTATATCACACATTCTGTATCCAAGCACCTCGAGAACAAAAAGGCCTATGCCCGAGTTATGTTTGTTGACTTTAGTTCCGCCTTTAATACGGTACAACCCCACGTGCTCTTAGGAAAGCTCAAAGACATGGGTGTCAATAGTACTTTAATCAAATGGATCCATTCCTTCATGTTAGAAAGAGAACAGCAAGTGAAAGTCAATGGAACACTGTCAGTGACTAAACACTGCAGTACAGGTGTCCCCCAAGGTTGCGTTCTGTCTCCATATCTTTTCTCAGTATACACCAACGACTGTAAAAGTAACCACCCAAGCAACCATATTATAAAATATGCTGACGACACTGCAATTCTAAGTCTCCTTGATAAAGATACAGACCCCTCGGTGCTCCATGATGAGATTAATATATTCACTAAATGGTGCGACAGCAACCATCTCATCTTAAACCCCACCAAAACTCAGGAGGTTGTGTTAGACCCAAGGCAGGTAACTGACCATGAGCCTGTGGTCGTTAAAGACCAAACAATCATCCAGGTGCCCTCTTACACGTACTTAGGTATTCAATTAGACAACCATCTCTGCTGGAATACACACGTAGACAGCTTATGTAACAAACTACAGCAGAGGCTTTATCACCTGAGGCGACTCAGACTTTATGGGGTGAGAAAGCAGATCATGAGAATTTTCTATCAGTCCATTGTTGAAAGTGTAATCAGATATGGAATAATTGTGTGGTTTGGCAACTTAACTGTACAACAAAAAAACAGACTAGTCAGCATTCACAAAACAGCTATGAAAATTGTAGGTGAAAGAGAGTATGTGATCCTAAATAAATTATATGAAAAAGCTGTCCTGGACAAGGCTAACAAGATAATCGCAGACCCCCAACATCCGCTCTCCACAGAATACGAAGTTCTCCCCCTAGGTAGAAGGCTTCGCATGCCAAGATGTAACTATAAGCTCTTAAAACTATCATTTGTCCCATTCTCCATTAAACTAATCAATTCTCTCAAGCAGAAACGATGACTAGGACATGATCACCAGCACCTGCACTTTATCTTAGACACCACTTGAAGGGCCATGTGCAATATTCGAAAACACCACTTGAAGGGTTATGTGCAATATATATTTATACCAAATGATGCCATGTCCAGGTGGAAACTGCTGCCAATGTCACTCAATGTTTGTTGCTGTCCTGTTGTTTACTTTGTCTACTGTATGTTGTATGTATCGTCACTCTTGCACTTGAAGCATGAAAGTACCATGCCCAAGACAAATTTCCCCTCGGGGACAATAAAGTACAATCAATCAATCAATCAATCAAAGAGGCCAAAACTGGAGACCAGGGGGCTTTGTACCACATGATGTCACTCTGGAGGGGAGACCAGGGGGCTTTGTACCACATCATGTGACTCTGTAGGGGAGGCCAGGGAGCTTTGTACCACATCATGTCATTCTGTAGGGGAGACTGGGGGATTTTGTACCCATTTCTGCAATTAACGCTATCACTCTGAGACATCTGACATGCCGCTGAGGCGACATCTGTCTGGGAATCCTTCATACCATTAGATGATGTCTCTCTAGATGATGGGTTGATCACAGGATTGCTTTTAGATGGTTCCATGCCCATACACGCTGTGCTGAGAGGCAATTGTAACACCTGCAAAATACACCAAATAAACTCACTTTACAGCTCTTTATACGACAGTTAGTTCCGACCAAGTAATTTGATTGGACAAGAGGCATTCTATGAGTGCTGATATACAGTATAACAGCACTGGGACCTTTAACTATATGTATCACTCCGCCTCACAGATGTGGTAAATGACCGTTAATTAGACTACATGTTTGTGTTCAGGTTACTAGGCAACAGTCCATTTGAAGTTCAGTTGCGGAACTATTTTATGATTAAATAAACAAACAAATCATAATCTTTTGTCGCTTATTACTGTTAACTAATAAATCGCACTGTAGAATTGTATTTTATTTTATTTTATTTAACCAGATAGGTCAGTTGAGAACCAATTCTCATTTACAATGACGATCTGGCCAATTGGCAGAACCGAGGCAAGTCTGTACACAAAACACAACACAGTATATACGATATAAAACATGAGTGCAATACACGACAAGTATCAAAAACATCTATACATCACAACACAGTATGTAAAAGACAGCAGGGACCAGGGGGAAGTTATCTTAGAAGCAGGTGCAGTGATCCTAGACAACATCTAAAAGTGAGTGTTTAAAGGTGGGTAACGCGATTAGAGTGGTGAGTTTTAGTGTCAACTGCAACGCATTCCAGTCAGTGGGGGCAGCAAACTGAAAAGAATGACGGCCAAAGGAGGTGCGGACTTTGGGGGGGACCAGAGTGATATATTTGTTGGAGCGGAGATTGCGTGTGCTGGATGAGAAGTTCAGTAGTAAGCAGAGGTAGGGGGGGGATTTGCCGATGATGGATTTATAGATGAACTGATACCAGTGGGTCAGTCGCCTGGTGTGGAGTGATGGCCAGTTGACTTGGGAGTACAGGTCGCAGTGATGTGTGTTGAAAGGGGCACCAGTGACAAAGCGGATGGCAGTGTGATGGATGACGTCCAGTTTATTGAAAAGGTTTTTGGGGGCAATCCTGTAAATTATATCTCCATAGTCCAGAATTGGCAGGATGGTCATTTTTACCAAAGTGTGTTTTGCAGAGTGGGTGAAGGAAGCTTTATTGCGGTACAGGAAACCAATTATTGTTCTGACTTTGGTGAGTAGGTTATTGATGTGGGTTTGGAAGGAGAGTGAACTATCGAGCCAGATACCTAGATATTTGTATGTGTTGACACATTCTAGTACTGACCCATCCAGTGAGGTGATTTTTGGGGGACAGGAGGCTTGGGGTAGGGTCCGATTGAAGATCATGTATTTAGTTTTATCGGTGTTTAGGAGAAGATGGAGGTTGGAGAAGGCATATTGGATGCTATTAAAGCTGTGTTGGAGGTCGGTCAGGGCAGTGTTCAGAGAGGGGCCAGACGTGTAAAGAATGGTGTCGTCGGCGTACAGATGGATGTAAGAGTTGCCAGCCGCGTGAGCAATGTTATTTATAAAAATATTAAATAGTGTTGGACCCAGAATGGAGCCCTGGGGGACACCCATGGACAGGGACATTGGGTCAGACAGCAGGCCTTCAGCTCTCACAGACTGCACACGACCAGAGAAGTAGTTGCTAAACCATGCCAGGCATTCCTCTGTGAGAACTGTTGTATAAAAGCAATGTCACACTCAAGGTCGTGCTGTTATACTGAATATCAGCACGGCTGTGATTGTCTTCGGTACTCGGCCTGCGGCCTCGTACGACCGAATCACCGAATCCGGGCTGATATTCAGTATAACACACTCCCTCTCGTGTGATATTGCTTAATTAATGGTCACTAGGTCAAAACAGCAATTGATGGTACTCAGACCACACCTATTTACAACATTATTTGCACTCTACAAAAGATAGATATTTCTACAGTTCATACCATCACAGATATTTATACAATTCATAACATTGTGTTACAATCACCCCCGAGTGTACAGATAATGGGGGCATGTTAGGGAAGGACGGGCATTGACTTTGGATGAAATGACGGATCTGGAAATAGCGAAAGAGGTTCGAGTTAGGTAGATGGAATTTATTTGAGAGGTCACGAAAGTTTGCAAATATGCCATCTATGTATAGGTCTCTAAATTTTACAAGGCCCACCTGTTGCCAAAGAGAAAAAGTTACATCTTGCTTTGCTGGAATAAAGAGGTGGTTGTGACATATTGGACTCTGGATTGAAAAGCTTTGAAGTTTGAAATGTGCTCTAAACTGGGACCATATTCGGAGAGTAGAGACAACAACTGCACTGTTGGTGTATTTAGAGGGAGATAATGGCATCTTAGATGTGACCAGGGCGTGAAGAGAGGACGAGAAACAAGACTTTGCCTCCATCAGGCACCAGCCCGCATCTGAAGAGTGAGTCCAGTGGACGACTTTCTGTATGTTAGCGGCCCAATAATAGAAAAGAAGGTTTGGAAGAGCTAGGCCCCCCATCTGTCTATGCCTCTGAAGTAGTTATTTGCGGACCCTCTGAGATTTACCACCCAAATAAAAGATGATATAAGCCTGTCTATAGAATTAAAGAAGGATTTTGGAAGGAACACGGGTAGGCATTGGAATAAATATAAGAATCTGGGTAGGGCATTCATTTTGACCGAATTTACTCTGCCTGCCAAGGAGAGCATTCCATCTCTGAATGTCAGATTTAAGTTTGTTTACGAGAGGTTCGAAATTATGTTTGTAGAGGCCTGTGAAGTCACGGGTAATATAAGTATTTAAAACCAACTTTGGATGTTTGAAAGGGCAAGCTACTCTGGGGGATCTGAAGCGCCAAGGCGTTTAACAGGAAGCATTCGCTTTTAGAGAAGTTCAGCTTATATCCAGAGAAGAGGCCAAAACTGGAGACCAGGGGGCTTTGTACCACATGATGTCACTCTGGAGGGGAGACCAGGGGGCTTTGTACCACATCATGTGACTCTGTAGGGGAGGCCAGGGAGCTTTGTACCACATCATGTCATTCTGTAGGGGAGACTGGGGGATTTTGTACCCATTTCTGCAATTAACGCTATCACTCTGAGACATCTGACATGCCGCAGAGGCGACATCTGTCTGGGAATCCTTCATACCATTAGATGATGTCTCTCTAGATGATGGGTTGATCACAGGATTGCTTTTAGATGGTTCCATGCCCATACACGCTGTGCTGAGAGGCAATTGTAACACCTGCAAAATACACCAAATAAACTCACTTTACAGCTCTTTATACGACAGTTAGTTCCGACCAAGTAATTTGATTGGACAAGAGGCATTCTATGAGTGCTGATATACAGTATAACAGCACTGGGACCTTTAACTATATGTATCACTCCGCCTCACAGATGTTCTACTAAATGACCGTTAATTAGACTACATGTTTGTGTTCAGGTTACTAGGCAACAGTCCATTTGAAGTTCAGTTGCGGAACTATTTTATGATTAAATAAACAAACAAATCATAATCTTTTGTCGCTTATTACTGTTAACTAATAAATCGCGCTGTAGAATTTTATTTTATTTTATTTTATTTAACCAGATAGGTCAGTTGAGAACCAATTCTCATTTACAATGACGATCTGGCCAATTGGCAGAACCGAGGCAAGTCTGTACACAAAACACAACACAGTATATACGATATAAAACATGAGTGCAATACACGACAAGTATCAAAAACATCTATACATCACAACACAGTATGTAAAAGACAGCAGGGACCAGGGGGAAGTTATCTTAGAAGCAGGTGCAGTGATCCTAGACAACATCTAAAAGTGAGTGTTTAAAGGTGGGTAACGCGATTAGAGTGGTGAGTTTTAGTGTCAACTGCAACGCATTCCAGTCAGTGGGGGCAGCAAACTGAAAAGAATGACGGCCAAAGGAGGTGCGGACATTGGGGGGGACCAGAGTGATATATTTGTTGGAGTGGAGATTGCGTGTGCTGGATGAGAAGTTCAGTAGTAAGCAGAGGTAGGGGGGGGATTTGCCGATGATGGATTTATAGATGAACTGATACCAGTGGGTCAGTCGCCTGGTGTGGAGTGATGGCCAGTTGACTTGGGAGTACAGGTCGCAGTGATGTGTGTTGAAAGGGGCACCAGTGACAAAGCGGATGGCAGTGTGATGGATGACGTCCAGTTTATTGAAAAGGTTTTTGGGGGCAATCCTGTAAATTATATCTCCATAGTCCAGAATTGGCAGGATGGTCATTTTTACCAAAGTGTGTTTTGCAGAGTGGGTGAAGGAAGCTTTATTGCGGTACAGGAAACCAATTATTGTTCTGACTTTGGTGAGTAGGTTATTGATGTGGGTTTGGAAGGAGAGTGAACTATCGAGCCAGATACCTAGATATTTGTATGTGTTGACACATTCTAGTACTGACCCATCCAGTGAGGTGATTTTTGGGGGACAGGAGGCTTGGGGTAGGGTCCGATTGAAGATCATGTATTTAGTTTTATCGGTGTTTAGGAGAAGATGGAGGTTGGAGAAGGCATATTGGATGCTATTAAAGCTGTGTTGGAGGTCGGTCAGGGCAGTGTTCAGAGAGGGGCCAGACGTGTAAAGAATGGTGTCGTCGGCGTACAGATGGATGTAAGAGTTGCCAGCCGCGTGAGCAATGTTATTTATAAAAATATTAAATAGTGTTGGACCCAGAATGGAGCCCTGGGGGACACCCATGGACAGGGACATTGGGTCAGACAGCAGGCCTTCAGCTCTCACAGACTGCACACGACCAGAGAAGTAGTTGCTAAACCATGCCAGGCATTCCTCTGTGAGAACTGTTGTATAAAAGCAATGTCACACTCAAGGTCGTGCTGTTATACTGAATATCAGCACGGCTGTGATTGTCTTCGGTACTCGGCCTGCGGCCTCGTACGACCGAATCACCGAATCCGGGCTGATATTCAGTATAACACACTCCCTCTCGTGTGATATTGCTTAATTAATGGTCACTAGGTCAAAACAGCAATTGATGGTACTCAGACCACACCTATTTACAACATTATTTGCACTCTACAAAAGATAGATATTTCTACAGTTCATACCATCACAGATATTTATACAATTCATAACATTGTGTTACAATCACCCCCGATCCTAACCGCCATGACAGAACCTCATGTGCTAGCCAGACACAAACAAGTTGACACATGTCAGTTTTGTCAATGTTTAGCCAATATAACAGTGAGCCAAAAAAATATTTACTTGGATTCTTTGCACACACACACACACACACACACACACACACACACACACACACACACACACACACACACACACACACACACACATAGGGAGGAGAGCGGTGCCAGAGATGTGTTGTGTACGACAGAAAAGAACAGAATTACAATATGCTCCCGATATTCAGTTCTTATCATTAATAATTAATAAATCAAATCAAAGCGTCCATGCCCCCCAGCATCTGAAAGCAGCTACAGCCACTCCTGTGTGGGGCTGATGGGACGACGGGAAAGAGTCAGAGAACAGTGTTCTCAAAATAGAGAGTTTCTCTCTCTGTTCTCTGTTAACAAAGGGATCACAGCAGGTTTGCTGTCAAGGGAAAACTACTAAAACTATCCTTTGAAAGCATTTTTCTCCACACCTCAGTTAAGAATTCAGGTCACCCTCACCATGTAGAACTTAAAATATAGTAATAAGATATGCCATTTAGCTGACACTTTTACCCGCAGTGACTTACAGTACAGTGAATGATGCACAGAGATTTGTATATATTATATATACGGTAGACCCAACAGGGATTGAACCCCATGATCCAAGCTCCACTCCCCGCATTGCTCTAGCAACTAAGCCACACAGGGGAGGCTGTTGGAGGTAGGAATCGGAGGACGGGCTCATTGTGATGCATGGGGCAGGATGAGGAATGGTATCAATCAAAGACACAAAGACACAAAGACAATCAAAGACATTACAATGAGCCCGTCCTCCGATTTCCACCTCCACCAGGCTCCCCTGCTATACAATCTTCTCTCTAGTCCTAACATGCCCATCTCCCCACCCATGTGTGTATCATACGCTCATTCTATATCATGTCTGAACCTTGAAGGCAGGAAATGTGCAGGTTTCAGGAATCCTGACAGTATACAGGAATACGCGCAACTGAAGAGGTGTTCACAGTCTCCGGCCTGTTCAGACATGTTAGGCACCCTCACCCAGGTCGACTGATGCAAATGAGAGCAGTCTTTATGTTACTGCAAACTATAGGTTGGGCTGTAACATGACGTGCAGGCTAGGCCAGGATCATGTGACCAGGGTTGAACTGAAAGGGCCTCTATCACACAGACAGCACAGGACTTCCTGTTATTGTTGTTAGTGTAAC
>NC_137675.1:77445738-77448238 GCF_963989245.1 Nansenia antarctica
CCGGGACGGCCCCGGGACCTTTCGGAAGTTCCTCCAGGCTCACGACCTGCGCGGCTTCCTCTCGGACCCGGAGCTGGACCGGCTCACCGGGGCCGCCGTGCATGTGGATGATGAACCGGGGTCGGAGCTCGGTCAGGCGCCGGACCCGGAGAGCGATGATGAGCCCCCGCTGTCTCTCCAGTACTGGCCGGACCTGTCGGACCGCTCGCTCCCGCGGCTGGACCTGGGCTGGCCGGACGTCGCCGTCTACCGCGGGGTGACGCGCATCAACGTGCACGCGCAGCCACCGCTGGAGGGGAACACGCACATCAAAGAGATAGTTAGGAAAACAATCGCGCAAGCGCAAAAGGTACGGGGGGTCTTTGCGGTCACTTAACTTGTGATAATAAATTGAAAGCAGATGAATGTTCACAGCTCACATAACACGTGTCAGTGTATTTTCTCACCAGTCTCTTCTGGTACGTGGTACCAACATACTAAACAGGTAACTAATGCCCAGCACTTATGATGATGGTACCCTAATGTCGTGGGGTGGTAGGCCTACTTCAGGGAAGTATTAAACAGGATATCACAGGCTTATTGAAAGATGTTCATCATACACATTGAATAACAGTGAATGTCGCTTCCCTGTATGTGATTACCAGCATCTACCAAGACGTTTGGACCTTTATAGTGTAATAAGTGCTCTCCATCTGTCCTCCTCAGCTTCAACGGGGTTGTGAACATACTGTATGCTATCGTGAGCTTAGAACTATAAGGTTCTATCTCCGTTTAGGGCAGTTCAGAGATATTGAGCGTCAACGTTTTTACATTCCATTATGTTTTGTGAGATGGAACCTTTGTATTTTATGAATTACTAACTCAAAAATGTCAACATTAAAAAAATAACACCACACAGGCATTAATAAACACCTATGGATCAGATTATGTAAAAAAACTCAATTTTGACAAAAATGGAGATAGAACCTTAACATTTTAACGTCAGGATCTGGCCACCTCAGCGTCAACGGGGTTGTGAACATACTGTATGTATGCTACACATACAGGGCAGGCATTGTGTACATCTCACCCACTCTGCAGCCACAGGGTCAGAGTACAGCAGAGGAGGCTGGTGGAGGAAGAAATCCGAGAATTGTAACGCATGGAATGGAATAAAGAATGTTCGATTGATTGTTAGACACCATTCCACGCATACCCAGCCCATCCTCGGATCTCTACCCACACCAGAACACCAGAACCCACACACTCTATAGTTAGTAACCATAGGGTCAAAATAGAGTTTACTGGCTGACTGGCTGACTGACTGACTGACTGACTGACTGACTGACTGACTGACTGAGACACAGGAGAAGCACAAGGCAAAGTACAAACAGATTAAAGATCAGAGATTAAACTGTTTAACAGACACACACCTGTGTGTCAACCAGGACAGTGTTCCAATGACCCTCCTATTTAAACTCATAAAGCCATTGTACACCTCTCTGTATTGGACATAAAACCATACAGTGTTAAAAACAAGCCAACACCCTCTTCTATGGGTTTAGTGTTCATCAGATTTTCATAAGCTGTAAAGCTGACAGAGTTCTTCTCAGGGTATGTGTGTGTGTGTGTGTGTGTGTGTGTGTGTGTGTGTGTGTTTAAGTAAAACCTTCTAGTGATGTTCCTTCAGTGTTGAAATTGGCATCAGATCAGTTTCTCTACATTCTCCATTGACTGAATGTTTGCTTATGAACTAATATTTTGGCACAAATACAGAAGCCTTTTAACGATACTTCTTATATCTTATTAATAAGATAAGTATCTAAAAGGCTTCTCTATTTGTGCCAATACAAATAGACTGACTGACTGACTGACTGACTGACTGACTGACTGACTGATGTCATTTAGGCAACAGGCAAACAGTATGAGTTAGTAGATTTGGCAGGTAGTTTATGATGAAAATCTTGGGCTTGCATTCTATCCCAGTTTAACTAATGTGTGTGTGTGTGTGTGTGTGTGTGTGTGTGTCCTCTCCAGGTGATAGCGGTGGTGATGGATGTCTTCACAGACGTAGACATCTTCAGGGACCTGCTGGACGCCGGCTTCAAGAGGAACGTGTCTGTCTACATCCTGTTAGAACACACAGCATTACCTGACTTCCTGTCCATGTGTGAGAGGGCCGCCATGCACCCAGGACATCTGAAGGTACGGCACACACACACACACACACACACACACACACATTTTGATGCATGTGTGAAGGGGTTAACACAGTGGCGAGGTTAGTCCCCCTGACAGGCAGGGAGGTGATCATGTTGTTATGTAACAACACAGACACTATCTGACTGATGGAGACACACAGATAACCAGAGGAGGCTGCTGGAGGTAGACATCGGAGGACAGGCTGATTGTAATGCATGGAATGGAACGAGGAATGGTATCGAAGACGCTTATTCCATTTCCATGCATTGACGAGTCCGTCCTCCGATTTCGACCTCCACCAGCCTCCACTGCAGATAGC
>NC_137675.1:77453238-77458238 GCF_963989245.1 Nansenia antarctica
CTACAGTCTCTCCCCCCGTTACACAGAAGAGAGAAATAGTGGGTGAGGAGGGGGAGGAAGAGGAGAGAGAAGAGAAGGAGGAGAGGGTTGACCACAACCAGGCTGAGATACAGGCGGAGCAGCCACTCACCCAGCATACACACACACTCAGCACACACACACCAAGCGCACACACACCATCCACGCACACGCCAACCACACACAGGCCAACCACACACACTCAACACACTCATGTCCCAAACGCACAAACATCAAACAATCCTGCCCAGGCCAGTCCTGACAGAGCAGAGGCTGAGGAGGTGAAGGCAACCCTGGAGGGAGAGACCCAGAGCAGGACCGAGGAAGAGACCCAGAACAGGACCGAGGAACAGACCCAGAACAGGACCGAGGAACAGACCCAGAACAGGACCGAGGAACAGACCCAGAACAGGACCGAGGAACAGACCCAGAACAGGACCGAGGAACAGACCCAGAACAGGACCGAGGAACAGACCCAGAACAGGACCGAGGAAGAGACCCAGAGCAGGGCTGAGGAAGAGACCCAGAACAGGACCGAGGAAGAGACCCAGAGCAGGGCTGAGGAAGAGACCCAGAGCAGGGCTGAGGAGGTGAAGCCAGTCCTGGAGGGAGAGACCCAGAGCAAGGATGAGGAGGTCTGGAGAAAGAGGCCAGCCCTGGAGATAGAGACCCAGAGCAGGACTGATGACCTCCACCAATCAGACCCTGGAGAGCAGAGACCTGTAGAAACCTGTGGTACAGCCAACCCCCTGTCAACCAACCCCCTGTCAACCAACCCCCTGTCAACCAACCCCCTGTCAACCAACCCCCTGACACTGGATGCAAAGGGGCTAAGCAACACATTCACAGTCCAGCTAACCCTGGAGAGACTTCCCTCTGACAGTCAGCTGACTCTGGGGAGAGAGGGGGGTGTTCCCCCTGAGGAACCAGAGAGAGATGCAACCCTTCAGCCCCCCACGGGGAGCAAGAGACCAGCAGAGATACCAGCAGAGCTCCCCTGTGAACCAGAGAGACCAGCGGAGAGACCTGTAGAGACCAGTGAAGGTGGGACACCAGCAGAGAGACCTGTAGAGGTCAGTGAGGGTGAGACACCAGCAGAGAGACCTGTAGAGGTCAGTGAAGGTGGGAGACCAGCAAAGAGAGAGAGACCAGCAGAGGCCTGCAGTGAGATGGAGAGAGCAGTGTTAGGAGTCTCTCCCTGCAGCCCAGAGAAGAGAGAAAAGCCTCAGGCCCAGGTCCACAGAGATCCAGACGGGAGGAAGGTACGGACGCACACACACACACGCACACACACACACACACGCACACACACACACACACACACACACACACACACACACACACACACACACAACGCATCAGCGTTAAGTCATAGGAGAGTGTTGCATTATTGAAAGCTACGTACTTTTAATGGATCATGTGTTCAGGTTGATGGAATATTCATGGCTTGGTAAACCATAGATACCATGACATCTCAGACACCTCAACTCACACACTCTGATCTAAAAGCCTCTCGTGTTCTCTAAGCGTCGATGTTCATGTTCATGTTCATGTTCACAGATGACCTCAGAATTCACTGGTTGAATTCACATCTGAATTCACACCTTGTTCGTTGTTTGATTCTGTCTGTCCACATTCTGGCATACAAAGTGCATGTTCTGCATTTGTAGTGTAGGCTACTATTCAGCCCTTGCTTTAGGGTGACGAATGGAACACCCTACGAACTAGCTAACCTCAGAAAAAGTGTCTGATATGACCGATAGGGTGGTGTTTAATGTACTCTTTCTCTCTCTCTCTCTCTCTCTCTCTCTCTCTCTCTCTCTCTCTCTCTCTCTCTCTCTCTCTCTCTCTCTCTCTCTCTCTCTCTCTCTCTCTGTCTCTATAGCCACTGCGACCCCCCCCCAGACCTCCAACCAGAGGACAGCAGGAGAGTTCATCATTGGCCCCGTCCCGGCCCCTCCGCCTGTCCCCCCCAAAGAGCCCAGGGACCATAGCCAGGCTGTGGGGGGGCAGGTCGCTTGTTCAGGGAGGGGGCAGGGGGGGCCACGGCAGCAACTCATCCCTGGATAAGGTCCCCATCTCTGTCCGCCCTCCGATCAGGCAGGCCTCACCGCTTACGAGTAGGAAACAGGCAGAGGGACCGTCTAGTTACCACAACGCCCCCTACAGGCAGCCTCCGGCAATGCAGGGGCGGGCCAGGACCAGCCAGACACAAACCCAGCCCCAGGTCCAGCCCTCCTCCCAGTCTAATACCATGCCCCTGCTCTCCCAGCCCCAACCTCAGCCCCAGCCCCAGCCCCAACCTAAACCCCTGTCCCAGCCCCAGCCCCAACCTAAACCCCTGTCCCAGCCCCAGCCCCAGCCCCAACCTAAACCCCAACCCCTGTCCCAGCCCCAGCCCCAGCCCCAACCTAAACCCCTGTCCCAGCCTCTGCCCCAGCCTCAGCCCCAGCCGAATACCCAATCTAAACCCCAGCCCCTGTCCCTGTTCAAGCCCCAGCCTAAGACCCAACCTAAACCCCAGCCCCAGCCCCAGCCTAAGACCCAACCATCCTCCAAGCCGAGTGGTAGGCAAGATGGCGGGGCTGGGCAGGGTGCAGGAGCTGGCCAGGGTGCAGAGGCTGGGCAGGGACAGAGTGCTGCGGCTGGGCAGGGGCAGAGCAAGGCCCCATTCGGCCTGTCGTTTGCCAGGTTGTACCAGCTGAGGAGTCTGAAGGACAGAATCAGTAGATCACCAGATCTACAGAAGAAGAAGCCTTCTACCAAGGGGAAGAAGAGCACTGGCTAGACAGCCAATCACACGCAGGCTAGGAAGGGTAGAAAGATTCTGACCTGTGACCCCACGGATGCCTGTCCCTGATGAGACACTGACAGGGTTATTGGGGGAATAGCAGGTTGTATTTAGGGACTGGGCCTGGCGGACTGTGTATATATACAGTATCACTTTTGACTGGTGCTGTCGGTACATAGAGAGAACAGTGTGTACAGAAAGTACATACTGTGTCTGTTTGTGTGAGTGTGTGTGTGTGTGTGTGTGTGTGCGTTTCTGTGTGTGTGTGCACGCCAGCACGAAGTGGCGCTGTGGTGCCCGTTACATCTGAATGTGTTTTATATTTAATACAAAATAGTGATTCAATGGTGAAATTGGTGTGTATAAGTATAATAAACTTGACTCACAATCCTTATAGTGCTGTTTTGGAGTAATTTCTCTAGTTTGTGTATACTGCGCTCCCTGTCCTATCCTCTGCTGTGGGGCAGCGGAGCACTCTTCCCCATCATTGCTAGGGGAACTTGAGCATGATTGGCGTAAGCAGGGAAAACCTGCAAATGATATTGGGTGATCTGCCCAATGAATTCTGAAATTCAATTCCCAGCGAAGCATAAAAGCTGGGGTTGGAAGTTGGGTTTACTGGGGCAGCTCAACATCCAGGCACAACTAGATGGTGCATTATCGCCATAGAATCGCGGAGCACAACAAACAGACCGAGGAGAATTGGTATGTTCTGGGCTGTATTTTCATAATGCTCCGTTAATTAGCCTAGCCTACTTTGCCTGTGTTAATGTGGCTTTTTGAATTGCATTATAGCCTCTGCTCTGATGATATTTATATGGCATGATAAAACTTGATCAAACTTTCCGAAAAGTCAACAATGTGTCGCATGCTTGTATTTTGAAAAAGCATGCGAGTTATTGAAGACGTGTCTATCTCTCATTTTACTTTGTTGCAGTATAGGCAGTGGAGCCCCTAGACTTTTGGGGGCCCTAAGCAAACAACATTATGGAGGCCCCTGGTAAGGGTCTTAGGCGGGTGACGATGTGGACATTTTAAAATGTATTTATTTCCCTGACACTAAAATATAATACGGTTTTACGAAGTTCGCGCATATGCGCGCGCTCGTGTGTGTAGTAAAGTAAAGTAAAAAAACAGTCTGAAACAAAGGAATTCATTATAAATGTCATAATGTATTAATTAACAGTCACACACACGTCTGAGTATTTGATCAACAAAGGAGCCATGTGTAGTAACATCAAATTGGAGCAATATAAATAATGAAATATCAACTCACAATGGTGCTTATTAGAACTCTTAACACACTTACATTCTGAAACTGCTGGTGTTTTCACATTCTGAAACAGCAACATTAATATGTAATATCAAACAGAGCAAGAACAACAAATAAATAAACAAATCAATCAAAAAATCAATAAACAAGTATATTCTGAAACCGCTGGTGTTCCTATTTACATTTTACATGACTCCACTGGGTCTGTCTGTCTGCCTGCCTGCTTGTCTGTCTGTCTGCCTGCCTAAGATATCTTACTTATTTTGCACTCTGCATCTTATTTTCATTTTTGCACTCTGCAGCTTCTATCCACTTACCACTATCCTGGTGTCGTTTTTCATTGTCTTCTCGTTTCTTTTTTCTTTTTTGGTGACCAGAAATGTGCGATCGCTTCATGATTGCTGCTGACAGTTGAGAGGCAGCTAGAAGTCAATTTCCAGCTAGAAGGGGGCGGGGCCCCACTAGGGGGGTTTTGGGGCAGCGGCATGGATACTGCCAATAGTGGTTACGGATATGGATGTCCGCGGTGTTATAGATCATATAATAACGCCGTAATTGCAGGGAATACTTTACCAAACTAGCTATTTCACAATGAAAAGTAGTTAAACTCTTAACTACCCTCATATTGTTTAGCTTGTCAAACTAAAACTGTCCTTGGATGAATGTATGCGCAGCGTGAGCGCAGCGCAGCGCGAGCAGACTCAGAGTGACTGAACGCTAAATGCCATGATTTCCATTGAAAATACATTCATCCAAGGACAGTTTCAGTTTGACAAAAAGGCCCTTTTTGTTTGGTGGCCCCAAGCAATTGCCTTGGTTGCCTCTATGGACGGGGCGCCTCTGAGTATAGGCAACCTCAATGTAGCGTTCTTTGTCATGCTGAGCGCTGAAGTGGATTCAGTTTTGAAATCGTTCTGC
>NC_137675.1:77465738-77468238 GCF_963989245.1 Nansenia antarctica
CTTTTCTACCTCTGGCACTGGTGCAGCGTGTGGAGGGCACGATGGATTCAGGAAATCTTAGGGAAAAACGTCATGCCGTCTGTGAGGAAGCTGAAGCTTGGGTGTCATTGGATAACGCAAACCCAAGAATGTTGCAGAATTGGAGGCTCAATTGCTCATGAAGATTCCTCAGGAACGCTGTCAGAAGCTGGTGTCTGGCTATGCATCGCATTTGCAGCAGGTCATAACAGCAAAAGGGTGTTCTACTAAGTACAGATGCTTGTCATGAAGGGGTTGAATCATTTTGAGTAGTCATTAAAAACATTTTGTGTTGAATTTGGATAAAACCCCTTGTAATATTAGTTTCATTGAACTACTTAAACAGTTGTTGTGTCATTTGTTTATTGCAAACAGCTGAGAAACTGTATATTTTGCCAATAAACCTAATGTGCAATGGAGGTTGAATAAAACTTTGATTGCAACTGTATATATATAGTGTATATATAAAATGTATATATATATAGTGTATATATAAAATGTATATACAGTATATAGTGATATGAGTGTGTTACTCACCACGATGATGGCGATGCGTCCCCCTACGTCTCCTACCACTGTGATGGGAGGCTTCTCTTTAGGGATCAGTACTGTAACACACACACACACACACACACACACGCACAGATGAGCGTTACAAATACTGGACATGTCTGTGTGTGTATCTGTGTGTGTGTGTGTGTGTGTGTGTGTGTATGTGTGTGTGTGTCTCTGTGTGTGTATTTGTGTGTGTGTGTGCATGTGTGTGTGAGTGTGTGTGTGTGTGTGTGTGTGTGTGTGTGTGTGTGTGTGTGTGTGTGTATTACGTGGTATCTCCAGGCTGGGGTGTATGGCTCCAGTGGTCTTGACTGTCGGGGGGGAGTGGCGTCCGTCCACCAGGTCTGAGTCTGCGTCCTGAGCCTCCCCGTGGATCACTGCTATACCCAGACGCAACCGCTCCGCAAACGACTGGGCCCTGCACACACACACACACACACACACACACACACACACACACACACACACACAGAGACACACACAGACACACACACACACACACACACACACACACACACACACACACAGGCACACAGGCACACACACACACACACACACACACAGGCACACAGGCACACACACAAACACACACAGTCAATAATATACCCCTAGACCCAACATAGAGGTCATCAAGCAGGCCTACAGTACACAGTTTATACCTGTGGAGGCAGGTGGAGGTGAGCCCGTCCTCCGATTTCTACCTCCACCAGCCTCCCTTGGTTTATACCTCAACATAGACTGACAGAGAGGCAGACTGATTGTAGAGGGAAAGAGAGAGTACCTTTTTGCAGAGGCCGGGGATTTGGCCACTATCACTGCATTTCTGTAGTCAGGAATCTGCAGATACATACAGAAAACTACAAATCAATGGCGATGTTCAGCTCCTCCTGTATGTAGTGCAGTGGTAGGGGGTTGTGGGTAGTGTAGTTTTACCTCCTCCTGTATGTAGTGCAGTGGTAGGCGTTCGTGGGTAGTGTAGTTTTACCTCCTCCTGTATGTAGTGCAGTGGTAGGCGGTCATGGGTAGTGTAGTTTTACCTCCTCCTGTATGTATTGCAGTGGTAGGCGGTTGTGGGTAGTGTAGTTTTACCTCCTCCTGTATGTACTGCAGCAGGAAGGGAGAGGCTCGCAGGTTGTCCACTGGGATGTTGAAGAACCCCTGAATCTCCTTCTGATGAAGATCCATGGTGATGAGATGGGTCAGACCTGCACACACACACCACACACACACACACACACACACACACACACACACACACACACACACACACACACACACACACACAGACACACAGACATGCACCAAATCCATGGCATTACCGAGACATGGTCACCTTTCCTGTACAACTGGATTGGTCTGAAAATGTTGCAAAATCCCAAATCTGCAAATATTTTTTTTGCACAAAATGACTACCGGTTATCATCAAGATTAGTGCATCTGCACAAATGTGACAGCAGCTGGTGAATGCAGGAACAAGTCGGCAACCAATCAAATTGTTCAGACTTTTATTCTGATTTTTTTTTATAAAGTGGGGATTACTCACCGAATCCATTGCATTGCAATGTTTTGGCTTGACTAGCGAGGGTGACATTGATTTTCAACAACGTTGACATTTATTTACATTTTTCTTTTTTTTTGTGATCAAGATTTTTTATTGCTTTTATCAACACATAACAATGACAATACAGAACAAGAAAAGAAGGGAGGGAAAAAAGAAAGAAAACAAAAAAGAAAAGGGGTAGTGTAGCAGACAAGTCACAGCCAAATAGTAGAAATACAACACAATCCGGATTGGGGTAAATGGAAAATCAAATCATAGAGCAGTCAGGTTAGTCAAGTTCAATGAATAAGCCTTCCACGCATCAACTGTACTGGGCCTTGCTTTGTTCAATCTGGCCGTTGTGCACTCAAGATTCACAATCCTCTG
>NC_137675.1:77473238-77475738 GCF_963989245.1 Nansenia antarctica
TGGCAACTACTGTAGGCACACGGGAGTGGAAGCGACTGTCAGTCGACCTACAACCTTTTCTCTCAGATTCTTCTTCATCATATTATTAACCTACACCCTATCTCCTAAACCTTACCAATTCCAATGTGTGAAGGTTACTAGTAATTACTCACAAATAAACTTTACTCGTACATACTCTCAAATAAACCTGAAACATCTAAACACCTGTGAATAGGGGCACACTTCCAACTTCAGACAGTATACTATGTATCACCACTCCCACATGGGAGGAGTAGCAGGGATTCAAGCTTGCAGTTACAGGCTCCCACTACCCCTCTGCCATTACTGTAGATCCAGACCTTGTGGAGGAGGAGGAGGAGGAGGAGGAGTAACAGTAACAGTAACAGTAACAGTTACAGGCTACACTATCCTGCTCTCCCACATAATTCAGTGCGTGTGTGTGTGTGTGTGTGTGTGTGTGTGTGTGTGTGTGTGTGTGTGCGCACGCGCGTGTGGCGTGTGTGTGTGTGCATGTGTGCATGCCTGCGTGTGTTTGTGTGTGTGTGCGTGCGTGCGCGCGTGTGTTTGTGTGTGACACCTCTGTGCTGTTTACCGAACCAATTGCCTCGGGCACAAGTGTGTGTGTGGTGTTGAACCTCACAGCAGCCTGCTATATTGACCTGAACACAAATAGAAGCTGGATCCTACTTCCTCTCAGGGCGCCACTGTTAGGGAGGTCTGTGTAGTGGAGGTGGTTAGGAATCACGCTCTGATACAGCAGCCCTGTCTGGGACACGTACAGTCAGCACTCAAGTTGAGGGGGGATGGCATCCCCCCTGAAATAAAAACAGTCAAAATCATCCCTCTTCTAAAACTGCCATCCCCCCTTTCCATCCCTTATGTCATTTTATCAATGAACGTGGTATTACTGCTATTTCAACATTTAGTTTTGCGCATATTGAGTAAAATACTGTGGGCGAGGGGGCGCGCACACATGCAATGACATTTTTACCAAGTCACTGACGCTGAAGTCACTGACGCTGTGAGGATGCTAAAATTGTCCCCATATGATAAAATCCACCATCCCCCCTGAGTTTCTTTTACAACTTGTAACAACTTGTAACAGAAATGTAAATGTAAATGTCAAACAAGTAGGCTATGACAAACTCAGATCTGGTGTCACATGTGTGTGTGTGTGTGTGTGTGTGTGTGTGTGTGTGTGTGTGTGTGTGTGTGTGTGTGTGTGTGTGTGTGTGTGTGTGTGTGTGTGTGTGTGTGTGTGCAGAGGCAGAGAGCAGATCAAAGCACTCACAGACAGATCTGGGAACAGGCCATAAGTCAGTTATAAGTCTGCTCCCTGTCGGTGCTCGGATAGGCTGGCGATGCACTGTAGGCTATAGTCTGACCGCAGACTTATAACTGACTTATAGCCTGTTCCCAGATCTGTCTGTGCTGTAGGCATCTACTGAGAAGAGTACTGCGTACAGTACTCTCACAAGTGTCACCCACAAGACAACGTCCTCTGGACACTTGACTCTTCCACATGGGAGATCCGGGGTCGACCTCCGCCTGTCACATCTACGTCACACGCACGTTTGATACCCTGTTCCTCATTCCACTCCAAGTGATACAATAAGCCTCCGATCTTCTGATTTCTACCTCCACCGGCCTCCCCTGGTTCTACACCACGGCTCTGTGGGTTTAACTCCGGGGCGGATGTGGATCGAACATGTGGCTTTCTGTATGGCGTGGCGTCCATACTGTACAGTACACCATGTGATGTAGTCTCATCCTATCACTGTTGTTGTAGGGGCCATGTCGCCTGGTCTGGGTGCCAAGTACTGATGTCATGACAGGATCCAGACTGGAGCATGTAGGCTAAAGTTCACAGGTCTGGGGCAGGGACCAAGCTATATGGCCTCAAACTGCAGAGTCACTACCTATCTTCCACCAGATACCTACCTATCTTCCACCATAGACTGAAGACCCATCGCTTCAGGCTTCATCTTAACTGTCCCTCCTAAAGATCTCCTCAGCCCCACTATCCCCCCCCCCACCCCCCTGTACAGTTTCTCTACTATAATTACTTTATTATATAATAAATATAATATAATACATTATATAACATATATTATATTATATATAATATATATAATATAATATATAATATATATAATATAATATATAATATATATAATATATATATACAGTACATACTTACTTTTTTAAAGAAAAGGGTTATTAATTCTTCCATCTTCTAGCATTGTAAATGCCAATGCCCCCTAGTCATAGCATAGATTACTTTTGATGATGGCTGCTGATGGATAGATGATTCACTTACTGAGACAAATGTATCTGTTTGTGTCTGTCGCTTTGGATAAAGGCGTCTGCTAAATGCCAGAAATGTAAATGTAAATGTCAAACAAGTAGGCTATGACAAACTCTGGTGTCACATGTGTGTGTGTGTGTGTGTGTGTGTGTGTGTGTGTGTGTGTGTGTGTGTGTGCAGAGGCAGAGAACA
>NC_137675.1:77493303-77495803 GCF_963989245.1 Nansenia antarctica
GGAGAGGAAGAGAGAGGGAGAGAGAGAGAGAGGGAGAGAGAGAGAGAGAGGGAGAGAGAGAGAGAGAGACGCTTGAACATACGTACATCACACAACACAACACAAAACACTACACAACACTACATAACAGCACATCGATATAGCTGATCATGAATGTGTGTGCGTGTGTGTGTGTCCCTTGGTCATGAGTTAAATACGATACCTCTATACATGTGTTTAAGTCACGTGCGCACACACACACACACACACACACACACACACACACACACACATACACACACATACATGTTCACTCAGTGTGGTGATCTGCTTACATAATACTGTAATTACTAATTATCTTTCTCTCTGTCTCTGTCCCTCTCTCTGCCCCCTCCCTCCCTCCCTCCTTCTCTCTCTCTCTCTCTCTCTCTCTCTCTCTCTCTCTCTCTCTCTCTCTCTCTCTCTCTCTCTTTATAATAAGGCTATAGTGTAATCCATGACTACTGGTCCCATTCAGTAGGTTGTAGTCTTGTCCCATTCAGGACTGAAGCTCTGACAGTCATTTGGCTCTAATCAGATCTGTGTCAATAAACACCAGCTTAGGCCCCGGCCACTGCAGCCTGCTGTGTCCATTCATTACGTGTGTGAGCCAATGGTTTGTCTATGGGAGTCTCCCATTGACGGACAGTGGGGAGGACAGGGATTTGTCCGTTTCATACTTTTTGGTCGTTTGTGTTGTTTTAAAAGTGTGTGCTGTTTTAAAAGTCACGCCCGCCCCCCCCCCTCACTGTCTGTCTCTCTCTCTCTCTCTCTCTCTCTCTTTCTCTCTCTCTCTCTCTCTCTCTCTCTCTCTCTCTCAGCTCGCCCATGTCCTATCACCCCCCCCTTCAATTCAATTCAATTGAACTGTCTGTCTGTTTCTCTTTCTGTCTGCCTGTCTCTCTGTTTGTTTGTTTGTCTGTCTGTCTGTCTGTCTGCCTGTCAGTCTGAAAGAGAGGCAGAGACAGAGACAGAGAGAGAGAGGCAGAGAGAGAGACAGAGAGAGAGACAGAGAGAGAGACAGAGACAGAGACCGAGAGAGAGACAGAGACAGCGACAGAGGCAGGGGTGTATGAGTCTGCTCTCTGTTTCTACTGCAGCTGTCGCCTGTATGGATGTCAGGTTATGAATGATCTATTCAGTAGAGATGTCAGGTTATGAATGCTCTATTCAGAATGGATGTCAGGTTATGAATGCTCTATTTAGTATGGATGTCAGGTTATGAATGGTCTATTCAGCAATGGATGTCAGGTTATGAATGCTCTATTCAGTATGGATGTCAGGTTATGATTGCTCTATTCAGGATGGATGTCAGGTTATGAATGCTCTATTCAGTATAGATGTCAGGTTATGAATGCTCTATTCAGGATGGATGTGAGGCTATGAATGCTCTATTCAGTGTGAATGTCAGGTTATGAATGCTCTATTCAGTATAGATGTCAGGTTATGAATGCTCTATTCAGTATAGATGTCAGGTTATGAATGCTCTATTCAGGATGGATGTCAGGTTATGAATGCTCTATTCAGTATATATGTCATGTTATGAATGCTCTATTCAGGATGGATGTGAGGCTATGAATGCTCTATTCAGTGTGAATGTCAGGTTATGAATGCTCTATTCAGTATAGATGTCAGGTTATGAATGCTCTATTCAGTATAGATGTCAGGTTATGAATGCTCTATTCAGGATGGAGGTTATGAATGCTCTATTCAGGATGGATGTGAGGCTATGAATGCTCTATTCAGTGTGGATGTGAGGTTATGAATGCTCTATTTAGTATGGATGTCAGGTTATGAATGCTCTATTCAGTGTGGATGTCAGGTTATGAATGCTCTATTCAGGATGGATGTGAGGCTATGAATGCTCTATTCAGTGTGGATGTGAGGTTATGAATGCTTTATTCAGTATGGATGTCAGGTTATGAATGCTCTATTCAGTGTGAATGTCAGGTTATGAATGCTCTATTCAGTGTGGATTTGAGGCTATGGATGCTCTATTCAGTATGGATGTCAGGTTATGAATGCTCTATTCAGTGTGGATGTCAGGTTATGAATGCTCTATTCAGTGTGAATGTCAGGTTATGAATGCTCTATTCAGTGTGGATGTCAGGTTATGAATGCTCTATTCAGTGTGGATGTGAGGTTATGAATGCTCTATTCAGTGTGGATGTCAGGTTATGAATGCTCTATTCAGTGTGGATGTCAGGTTATGAATGCTCTATGCTGCTGCGTCCCTGGCTCCGACTGCTGCTGTATGTCTGTAGGGATGTGAGGGTACTGCAGCTGTCTGTCTGTCTGTCTGTAGGGATGTGAGGGTACTGCAGCTGTCTGTCTGTCTGTAGGGATGTGAGGGTACTGCTGTCTGTCTGTCTGTCTGTCTGTAGGGATGTGAGGGTACTGCAGCTGTCTGTCTGTAGGGATGTGAGGGTACTGCAGCTGTCTGTCTGTCTGTAGGGATGTGAGGGTACTGCTGTCTGTCTGT
>NC_137675.1:77523303-77568303 GCF_963989245.1 Nansenia antarctica
TGTTATGGTTTTCTGTGTGTGTCTGTGTTTCGTTTCATTCTCTGTTCAGCCTCTGTATTGATCCCACCATTCTCTCAGCCCCCCCCCCCCCCCTCCCTCCCTCCCTCTCCTCTCACTTCCTCTACCTCCCCCTCCCTCCCTCCCTCCCTCCCTCCTCCGTCCCTCCCTCTATCAGTTGCTACTCTAGTGTTTCTCTATACAGTAACAACGGACCCACTCAGCTCCCACAGTTAGTTACACTGACTAATGTACCCTGGAACACATCCCCCCCACAGCTGTAGGCACACACACACACACACACACACACACACACACACTCACACACACTCACACAGGCACGCACGCACACACACACACACACACACACACACACACACTCACACACACACACACACACACACACACACACACACACACACACAGAGATAGAACATGCCAGCTGTGTGCAGTGGTCTGGGAGGTATCCCAGAGGGAGGACACAGTTGGTTAGTGTCCTCTCATACCCCTTCACCCTTCCTCCATCCCTCTGCCTTTCCTCTCTTCTCCTCTCCTCTCCTCTCCTCTCCTCTCCTCTCCTCTCCTCTCCTCTCCTCTCCTCTCCTCTCCTCTCCTCTCCTCTTCTCTCCCATCCCCTCCTCTCCTCTCCTCTTCTCTCCTCTCCTCTCCTCTCCTCTCCTCTCCTCTCCTCTCCCATTCCCTCCCTTCCCTCCCCATCCCCTCCTCTCCTCTCCCCTCCTCTCCTCTCCTCTCCCCTCCTCTCCTCTCCTCTCCTCTCCTCTCCTCTCCTCTCCTTTCCTTTCCTCTCCTCTCCTGTGCTCTCCTCTCCCCTCCCCTCCCCTCCTCTCCTCTCCTCTCTTCTCCCACATCCTCTCATCTCTCTGTGTCCAGTCTCTCTATCTCTCTATCTTACAGCTTACGTTAATTAAGTTGTGATTTTCTGGATTTGTGTTGCTTTGATTTCCTTCTCTTACATGGGGTTTTCTTTTTGTGGTTTGTTTTTGTTTGTCGTCGTTGTGTGTCGTCATGGTGATTGTGTCTAGGTTTGGCCAGCACAGTCATTTGCACCCAACAGTTTCAAAAGATACAGCTGGTTACGCCGGCGACGGTTGCCCCTGCCAACGCAGTAGTCAACGGCAACGACACGTTCCATCAGTTCCATATCCTGCCTCCTCCGCCTCCTCCTCCTCCACCACATCCCCATCAGCCACTGCTTCCACTTTTCACTTCCTTTGGCTATAACAGGTCGCCCACGACAACCCCGGGAGACACACCCACAGGCCCAGGTACACGCCCCTTCACAAACGTATTATTATTATTATTATTATTATTATATTGTTATTGTTATTATTATTATTATTATTATTATTATTATTATTATTATTGTTATTGTTATTATTCCCAAAGCTTTCAGGGATGTTTTGAATTGGCAGCTCAAAGTATCTCTAAGGAAACTATGATTTTGTAATTGGATATCCTTGCCTGAAAACATCCCTTTAGGTTTTCTGAAATGGATCATCATTTATTCATCTGTTATTCATACATACAGTATAAGTTTGATATTTCTGTTGTTGTTGTTGTTATTGTCTTCCCATCCCCAGTCAGATTTCCCTCTAGACTGTTAGTCGGGTTTAATGTGTGTGTGGGGTTAGAGTGTGGTCACAGAGTGGTTTAGAGTGTGGTCACAGAGTGGTTTAGAGTGTGGTCACAGAGTGGTTTAGAGTGTGGTCACAGAGTGGTTTAGAGTGTGGTCACAGAGTGGTTTAGAGTGTGGTCACAGAGTGGTTTAGAGTGTGGTCACAGAGTGGTTTAGAGTGTGGTCACAGAGTGGTTTAGAGTGTGGTCACAGAGTGGTTTAGAGTGTGGTCACAGAGTGGTTTAGAGTGTGGTCACAGAGTGGTTTAGAGTGTGGTCACAGAGTGGTTTAGAGTGTGGTCACAGAGTGGTTTAGAGTGTGGTCACAGAGTGGTTTAGAGTGTGGTCACAGAGTGGTTTAGACGGTTCACTATAGGTTGTATACTCCCCATATACAATATACTGCTTGTTTAGTTTAGTTTAGTTTATTAGTTTATGGTTTCTTGTGGACAGTCCCCATTAATTAACAGCCGTAAATAGAGCAGCTTTAGCCTTACATGGCTCATTTCCAGCTGTAGTCCCTGGCAAGTTGTTAATATGCTCCCTAAAATACATTAGTTAGAAGAAAATAATGACATTATACTTACAATTAGAGCAAGCATAAGCAAAATTGCACACAATTGGAGCAAGCACCAACAAGCAAGCACAGATGATGGCATTAATCAATGCGGTTATCGTGCAATAAAAACAATACAAAGGGGACAAGGGGAAAGAAAAGACTTGCTAGCCTGCCATACTTAATTCAGTCAATATTTGCTTGACTGGACAAACATAGCCTCAACATAGCATAGCCTCAACACCCCCCCGGTACCTCTTGGCTACAGCCAGGTTAGCTAGTTACCCTTGACACCTCTCTGGCCACAGCGAGGTTAGCTAGTTACCCTTGACACCTCTCTGGCCACAGCGAGGTTAGCTAGTTATCCCAGACACCTCTCTGGCCACAGCGAGGTTAGCTAGTTACCCTTGACACCTCTCTGGCCACAGGCAGGTTAGCTAGTTACCCCAGACACCTCTCTGGCCACAGTCAGGTTAGCTAGTTACCCCAGACATCTCTCTGGTGAGCAGGGCCACAGTCAGGTTAGCTAGTTACCACTGACATCTCTCTGGTCACAGTCAGGTTAGCTAGTTACCCCAGACATCTCTCTGGTCACAGCCAGGTTAGCTAGTTACCCCTGACATCTCTCTGGCCACAGCTATCCCCAGAGGAAAAGATTGAGTGGCTATACACTCGCAGAAATAAAGGTTGTATATTATAGTACTTAGGCTAGAGCCAAAAAGGGTTCTTCTTTGGCTTGTGGATTCGTAGAGGTAGAAGAACCTTTCAGGCCTTTTAGGTCCTGCCATGTAGAACCGTTTTAGGTGCCATGTTGAAAATTGTGGAACAGGGTTATTTATATTGGATCTGACATTGATGGGATGTTCCACATTGTATTATGTCTGTTTGTGTTTGGTTGCCTTGGTTGGATGGTTGGTTGGTTGGTTGGTTGGTTGGTTGGTTGGTTGGATGGTTGTTTTTGTTGGTGTTCCCTTCATTGTTTTTTCCTCCATCTCTTGCCTGTCCTCCTCCCAGGAGCTCCCACTCTCCCTGTAGCTCTGATCTGTCCCTGTCTCTCTACCACACACACACACACACACACACACACACACACACACACACACCACATGCTTGTGTCCCTGTGCTTTTGTCAGGTCTGGTTGATGTGTTGGTCTCCGCTACATCTCTCAACCCTGTCTTATTAACAACGTCACCATGCTCTCAACCTGTCCTTTGCGTGCGTGCGTGGGTGTGGGTGTCCATGTGTGTGTGGGTGTGTGTGTGTGTGTGTGTGTGTGTCGGTGTCAATGTCAGTGTTGGTGTGTCGGTGTCGCTGCATGTGTGTGTGTTTGTGTATGTGTGTGTGTGTGTGTGTGATGGTGTGTGTGTCGGTGTCAATGTCAGTGTTGGTGTGTCGGTGTCGCTGTGTGTGTGTGTGTGTGTGTGTGTGTGTCTGTGTGTGTGTGTGTGTGTGTGTGTCGGTGTGTGTGTCGGTGTGTGTGTCAGTGTCAATGTCGGTGTTGGTGTGTCAGTGTCGCCGTGTGTGTGTCTGTGTGTGTGTCTGTGTGTGTGTGTGTGTATGTGTATGTGTCTGTGTGTGCGTGTGTGTGACGGTGCGTGTGTCGGTGTCAATGTCAGTGTTGGTGTGTCGGTGTCACTGTGTGCGTGTGTGTGTGTGTGTGTGTGTGTGTGTGTCTGTGTGTGCGTGTGTGTGATGGTGTGGGTGTCAGTGTTGGTGTGTCGGTGTCGCTGTGTGTGTGTGTGTGTGTGTGTGTGTGTGTGTGTGTGTGTGTGTCTGTGTGTGCGTGTGTGTGATGGTGTGTCGGTGTCAATGTCAGTGTTAGTGTGTCGGTGTCGCTGTGTGTGTGTGTGTGTGTGTGTGTGTGTGTGTGTGTAACCACTCATTATCCCCACTACCCTCCTGTAATGACTCCTGGTCTGTGGCCAGGTCAGTTGGTCAGTTGTGTTTTGAATGAGAAATGAGTTGGTATGTCATGTGACAATAACAGGCTGATCCTCGACCAATCACAACCTCACCTTCGGTGGAGAAGAAAATGGAAAATGTCTTATTCATCCCACCAGATATCTGCAGCTGCCCGTCTAACCTAGTTACTGTAGATGAGATAGAGAAGAGAGAGAGAGAGAGAGAGAGAGAGAGAGAGAGGGAGAGAGAGGGAGTAAGAGAAGATGTATCGTCACCCTGTCTTTGCCCTCCCTCGCCCCAAACTGTCTCAGTACCTGTACCTTGGCTGTTGTGCGACGCGAAAGATGGGTTTTAATGGTCCGAATAATGCCTTGAGTCTTTTCCCTCATGTTACTTAGAGTGACATTTCCTGTCCCCTGAACAAAGCTGAAATCACAACATGTTAACTAAATATAACGAATGTAATCGTTTACTTTTTAATAGTCTGTGTTTAATAGTCCTCTTTTAACAATGTCCGTCATGGAAGTGAGTCATGTAGAGCTGCAGTCAACACTGGCCACCTCCACTAGATTATCCATCCCACCGATCATTGATGCTACTGTCTGTGGCTTTTGGAAAGATTTTAGAATGTTCTACAATTCCACACTTCTAGACCCTACGAGAGCTGTTTTAGCAGACAGAAAATGTCACCCTTGTGTATAAGCTTACAGTCCTAAAGAGTGACTGCAGGTAAGGTGTGTGTGTGTGTGTGTGTGTGTGTGTGCGTGTGTGTGCGTGTGTGTGTGTGTGTCTGTGTATACTACCCTCTGTTCTCTCTGCCATGTGTATATATGTGACCTGGAGCTGGAGTGTTTATAAACCATTAATACACCCTTTATAAACCATTAATAAACCCTTCATTAACAATATATAATGGCTTATAATGACCCTGGACTCCCTTCTCAAACATACTCTGCTGATGCACTACAGCAGTCCATAATAACCTACCAAGCAGCATATATAATCATATATCTCTGCATACATTATTATATATGTATGTTTATGTACATTTTGGCATATATATATGTGCATACACAGATAAGCATACATATTATCGATCTATTTATGTACTATGGATGGTATATAAATGTTTTCATATATCTATGTATTATATATACTGTATATATATGCTGTATATATATGTGTGCCGTGTGTGTGTGTGTGTGTGTGTGTGTGTGTGTGTGTGTGTGCGTGCGTGTGTGTGTGTGTGTGTGTGTGTGTGTGCGTGTGTGTGTGCTTGTGTGTGCATGTGTGAGAACTTGCTGCTAAGGGCAAAACTATAAAGCAGCGGAGCTAGTGAAGGGTCCCCCCCCCCCCCCCCTCCCCCCGCCCCTCTACCCCTGCCCTCGTTCCCTCCTCTCTGCTGGCTGATTGGGGCCGTTGGGGGGGGCTTTTTGGAGGGGTGCGGGCCGACCCCCCCTCCCACCAACCATTAGCACTCAGGGTTGTGATAGAGCCACAGTAGTTAAGGATGAAGGTCTAGAGTTAGACTGACTTAATAATGCTAGTTAGAGCTTTTTCAACCTCAAGGCTAGCAGTTAAGAAGGAATATTATAATAACATCAAGGTTAGCATTGAGCGGTTGGTAAACACTTTTGAATACTGAGTGTTGAGCATCATTCACGTTCGTCTTCGGGTTAATGGATAGCAATTCATGCTATAGCCCCAGGATGAGAAGCTAATACTACTTTAGCCCTTAGGGTTAACTTCTGACGCTAGTTTAGCCCTTAGGCTTAGCTTCTGACACTAGTTAGGCCCTTAGGGTTAGCTTCTGATGCTAGTTTAGCCCTTAGGGTTAGCTTCTGATGCTATCCCTTCTTAGAGTTAGCTTCTGACACTAGTTAGGCCCTTAGAGTTAGCTTCTGACAAAAGTTCAGCCCTTAGGGTTATTGGTTAACGCTAATTCAGCCCTTAAGCTTAGCTTCTGATGGTAGTCCAACCCTTAGGGTTAGCTTCTGACACTAGTTAAGCCCTGAGGGTTAGCTTCTGACACTAGTTAAGCCCTTAGGGTTAGCTTCTGATGCTAGTTAAGCCCTTAGGGTTAGCTTCTGATGCTATCCCTTCTTAGAGTTAGCTTCTGACATTAGTTTAGCCCTTAGGGTTAGCGGTTTAGCGCTAGTTTAGCCCTTAGGGTTAGCGGTTAACGCTGGTTTCTGTGTTGAAGGTTCTCGCGGCTCAGAGGCCAGCCCTCACGGCTCCCCCACCCTGTCCAGCGGCCCCCAGCGTGGCTCCAACGAGGATATCTGGGTGCTGCGCAAGCCTGTGGCAGGTAACACTGCGCTGCGCCACCCCCTGACCCCTAACCTCTGACCCTGTCCTGAACCCCTGCCATCCCTCCATTCAGACAAGAGCTGGTAAAGCTGAAGAGAGATCAGTCACTGGCCGTGGGGCGTAGGGCTGCCGTCATTTGCATGGGTCTCAAGTCTGTGTGTCCGTCAGACCTGTCCTGTGTGTGGTGTGTGTGTGTGTGTGTGTGTGTGTGCGTGTGTGTGTGTGTGTGTGTGTGTGTGTGAGTGTGTGTGTGTGTTTGTGCCAATCAGTCATCAGGTCAGTGTGTATCAGTTGTGGGGGGGGGGGGTGTGTGTGTGTGTTAGTTGACCTGTGTATGTCAGTCACCCAGTCACCTTGTCTGTGCTGTTCTGTTGTCATGCTGTTTAGTGTGCTGCGCAGTGCATTGCAGTGGAAAGAGATGTATGCTCACCTGGCTCACTCTAATGAGTGTGTATGCATATGTGTGTGTGTGTGTGTGTGTGTGTGTGTGTGTGTGTGTGTGTGTGTGCGTGTGTGTGTGTGTGTGTGTGCCTGTGTGTGTGCCTGTGTGGGTATGTGTGTGTGTATGTGTGTGTGCCTGTGTGGGTATGTGTGTGTGTGTGTGTGTGTGTGTGTGTGTGTATGTGTGTGTGCGTGTGTGTGTGTGTGTGTGCCTGTGTGTGTGCCTGTGTGGGTATGTGTGTGTGTGTATGTGTGTGTGCCTGTGTGGGTATGTGTGTGTGCCTGTGTGGGTATGTGTGTGTGTGTGTGTGTGTGTTGCAGGTGGAGACCGCAGTAGTGTGGGCAGCTCTGGCAGTGTAACCAGTGTGAGGTCGTCAGGTAGTGGTCAGAGTGCTGGCAGCACTGCACACATCCTGCACGCCCAGGCAGAGGGGGTCAAGGTAAGACACACACACACACACACACACACACACACACACGTACAGCACATACAGTACATGGACAGTCTTTATTATTTACAGTAGCAGATGCTCCCATGGTAACAAAGTGTTTGTGTCTGATATGCTATAGCTCACTATGGTTACTGTGTGTGTGTGTGTGTGTGTGTGTGTGTGTGTGTGTGTGTGTGTGTGTGTGTGTGTGTGTGTGTGTGTGCGTTGTGCTCCAGCTCCTGGCCACAGTGCTGTCCCAGTCTGCCAAAGCCAAGGAGCACCTTCTGGAACAGTCCAAGTCTGTGGAGCTGTCTACAGGTACGATACACATCTCAGTCTACAGGATGACAGAGATGGAGGGATGAGGGAGAGACGTAGGGATGGCAGAGATGGAAGAATGAGGGAGGGATGGAGGGATGAGGGAGAGATGGAGGGTGACAGAGAGATGGAGGGATGACAGAGATGGAGGGATGGCAGAGATGGAGGGATGGCAGAGATGGAGGGATGAGGGAGGGATGGAGGGATGGCAGAGATGGAGGGATGAGGGAGAGATGGAGGGAGGAGACATCCTCTGGGTTTTAGCCCCGAGGCTACGGTACCGTTTCCCCGACGGCAGTTGTTCGAACAGTTTCTGATTTGGGTGTCTGAGGTCTCTGATACTCCTGAGGGCCTTTCTGACACACCGGTCGCTGTGGGTGTCCTGGATGGAGGGAAGCTCAGAACCACTGATCTTCTCGGCTGTCCGCACTACCCTTTGCAGCGCTTTGCTGTTTTGGGCAGTGCAGTTCCCGTACCAGGCAGTGATACAACCTGTCCTGAGGGATGAGGGAGAGATGGAGGGATGACAGAGAGATGGAGGGATGAGGGAGAGATGGAGGAGTGGAAGAGCATTATCTGCTCTTGTAAAATTGCATCAAAACCAGCTCATACACACACACACACACACACACACACACTGGGATAAGGAAGTTGGCTGCTCCGTCAGACAGATGGCCAGGCCAGAAGAAGTGGGAGGAAGTGTAGGAGGCGTGCGATTGGTTAAGGAATTCAGTTACAGTGTGTGATTGGTTATGGAGGCCAGTTGCTGGGGAGTAGGAGCACCCGGATTGGTTAGACACAGGGCGGGCGAGGGGGATTGGTTGGCTAGGTGGCCAAGGGTGGGGATCCGCAATCTGTGAGGAGGCAGAAGAACGGGATAGGCTGGTGGAAAGAGGGGGCAAGGTGATAGGTGGCGTTTGGCCAATGAAATGCTGTGTTTACCTTAGGTTCGGCTTCTTCCTCCCGTACGTCGAGCCAATCAGGTTGCCCGCTCCATGAAGCCCCGCCCTACGACGCCACGGCAACCAGGAAGGGGGAGGGACAAGGAGAGGGGAAGGTAAGGCAGCTCAATTATACACTCATACACTCCCAGTCTCAACCCTATCACACACACACACACACACACACATTATATCCTCTACTCACAGCATCGCTAGACTGTCCTCTCATCACACAAACGCTCAGACGCACACACACACACACACACACACGCACACACACACACACACGCACACACGCACACACACACACACACACACACACACACACCCACACACACACACGCACACACGCACACACACACACACACACACACACACACACACACACACACACCGACCTGCACACTCTCATACACGGACCTAAACACACACATACACACATACATACCCACACACAAGGAGTGGCACACACACACTTGGGATGTTCCCCCAACACCTCCTCTCTCAGCTGGCCTCGTCCGTGCTGCATGCGTTCGGCTGCAGCCATGACAAGGTGAGTGTGTGGGTGTGTGTGTGTGGGTGTGTGTGTGTGTGTATGTGTGAGTTGATCTTCAGCTCTCTTCTAGCCATCTTCCTCTCCTTCCTCTATCTATCCTGGAGAGAAACAGAAAGAGAGAGAGAGAGAGAGAGACTCTCTCCTCTGCGCTGTGCTGATCCATCCTTCTTCGCTCCTTTTAGTTGCAGCTTCTCCCCCATTGCGTTTTTTTCCTCATTTGCATATTCCTGCTGTGTTACGAGTTGAAACGAGTTGAAATCTCTGATATGGCTATTAGCACCTTAGTGAGTGATTCAGAGACAGCCATTCTTAGCTCATGTAGAGCTGTAGCTTTAACAGTGTGTGTGTGTGTGTGTGTGTGTGTGTGTGTGTGCGTGTGTGTGTGTGCGTGTGTGTGTGTGTGTGTGTGTGTGTGCGTGTGTGTGTGTGTGTGTGTGTGTTGGCAGGGGTTGTGCTCAGCAGTGTGTGTATTGAGTGGGCGGATGGGTAGGATTCTCCCCACACAGATGAGCCTGTGCTTATGCTCTATGACAGCTCTTTAAGCTCTAGAACCTACACTGAGCAGCGTGAACTACAGTAGTACTAGACATATTTTTCTCAGCAGGCTATGGAGGTGTTTATGGATGTATGTATGTGTGTGTGTGCGTGCGTGTGTGTGTGTGTGTGTGTGTGTAAGCCAGGTCTCACGGCCATCTGTTAGTTACAGTACTGACTCCTCAGCTCTCTGCCTCCCCCCAGTCTCCCCCTCCTCCCCCCCTACTCCCCCCTTGTGTGGCCAGGCCTTACCCTCCCTCACCGGCTGAGAGTGAAGGCAGGCAGGTCCAGTGGGTTAGTGCTGTTATACTGGACATGGCACAGTTCCTGTGTCTGTGTGTGTGTGTGTGTGTGTGTGTGTGTGTGTGTGTGTGTGTGTGTGTGTGTGTGTGTGTGTGTGTGTGTGTGTGTGTGTGTGTGTGGGTGAGTGAGTGAGTGAGTTAGAGTGAGTTAGTGGGACTAGATACTGAGATCCAGGTCTCCATGTTGACTCCTTGTTAACTCTACCGCCCCTCAGTGGAAAGGATATGCCATTGCAGCTGCCGGAGGAAAACTGCAAGACGGTAGCTGTCCTGCGAATGAACTGTAACTGAACACGAATTCAAGCTTCAACCCCCATGAAATAAGCAGAGGTGGCAAAACTAAGACAAAACGCCGTAGGTAGGAAGAAACCTTGTTAGGAACCAGAATAGAAGGGGTGATCAGATAGAGAGCCATAATTCATATGATGATGAACAACAATCATCATCATCATTTCGCAAACACTTCTATCCACAGCAGCGTAGAGTTTTTTTTCACTCTAAATGTGGCTCCAACCATCCAACTGAGCTGTGGTCCCTTACCCCCTCCTAGGCCTGGGCAGGACCTCTCTAATCCCTAGTCCCTCCCTCTACCTCCTAGCCCTGAGTAGGACCTCCCTAATCCCTAATCCCCTCTACCTCCTAGCCCTGGCTAGGACCTCTCTAATCCCTAGTCCCTCCCTCTACCTCCGAGTAGGACCCCTATCTAGTCCCTAGTCCCCCCCCCCCTCTACCTCCTAGCCCTGGCTATGTCCTCTCTAATCCCTAATCCCCTCTACCTCCACACTAGTGGCGGTGGTGTTCCCTGGTGGGATTTGAACTCATGACCTACTGATCAACAGTCCAACTCACTGTCCACTAGGCCATCACTACCCCTAATACCGCCCTGGTTAGGACCCTAGGGTTAGCTGATCGCCACCTGTCTTCTCTTCTAGAGCTCTGAGGCTGTTCTCCACTGGCTGAGTGAGTTTCAGCTGCAGGCCTACGCTCCAAACTTCACCAGCGCTGGGTATGACTTGCCCACCATTAGCCGTATGACCCCAGAGGTAAGGCACGCCAAACCCTGACCCCTCCTGACCCTGACCTTTAACCCCTAACACCCTTGAAGAGGTCACAACCACGCGCTACCCTGTCCTGCTCCTACCAAACCCTAATCACCTTTCACTGCTTCACTGAGAACGGTGTCTCGGCACCCCCCTGCACCAAACCTATTGAAATGCATCCCCTCTCTGAACACACACACACACACACACACACACAAACACACACACGCACGTGTGCATACGCACACGCATACACACACACACACACCCACGTCCCCCACAAGTCTCTCTTACCCTCACTGAGCATGCTCAAGGCCTACACTCTTATTGGCCAGAAGAGGGCTATCCCATCAGCCTTTGCATCAGATGGTACAGTAAATAGCCTCACCTCTCCTCCTCAATCTCTGTCTGTCTGTATGTGTGTGTGCGTGTGTGTGTGCCTGTGTGAGTGTGTATGCATACGTGCTTCTATGTGTGTGTGTGTGTGTATGCGTCCGTGAGTGCGTGTGTGAGTGTGTGTGCATGCGTGCATGCGTGCTTCTATGTGTGTGTGTGTGTGTGTGTGTGCGTGTGTATGTACGTACATACGTGTGTGTGTGTGTGTGCATGTGTGAGTGTGTATGCATACGTACTTCTATGTGTGTTTGTGTGTATGCGTGTGTGAGTGTGTGTGCATGCGTGCTTCTATGTGTGTGTGTGTGTGTGTGTGTGTATGTGTGTATGTGTGTGTTTGCCTACCTTCAGTGGGTGTCTGCGTACAGTATGTCTACCCCAGACTAGTGATGCAATTGTATGTCCAGTTTAACTCAAACTAACCAGATGAACTGTGATTAGATGAGATCAGACTAACCAGATGAACTGTGATTGGAGGAGATCAGACTAACCAGATGAACTGTGATTGGAGGAGATCAGACTCAGACTAACCAGATGAACTGTGATTGGAGGAGATCAGACTAACCAGATGAACTGTGATTAGAGGAGATCAGACTAACCAGATGAACTGTGATTGGTGGAGATCAGACTCAAACTAACCAGATGAACTGTGATTGGTGGAGATCAGACTCAAACTAACCAGATTAGGTTCCTCACGAGGTGGCAGTGACAAGCAGAATGTGTCCCCATTCAAATGGACAATAAAGTTATTGGCCGAGAGCAGTTGAGAGAAAGACCAGATGAACTGTGATTGGAGGAGATCAGACTCAGACTAACCAGATGAACTGTGATTAGAGGAGATCAGACTAACCAGATGAACTGTGATTGGAGGAGATCAGACTCAGACTAACCAGATGAACTGTGATTGGAGGAGATCAGACTAACCAGATAAACTGTGATTGGAGGAGATCAGACTAACCAGATGAACTGTGATTGGTGGAGATCAGACTCAAACTAACCAGATGAACTGTGATTGGTGGAGATCAGACTCAAACTAACCAGATTAGGTTCCTCACGAGGTGGCAGTGACAAGCAGAATGTGTCCCCATTCAAATGGACAATAAAGTTATTGGCCGAGAGCAGTTGAGAGAAAGACCTCAACCACCCAATGGTGAGAGAGAGAGAAGTTCATTAAAGGGGAGGTTTCCTATTGGGAAAGGGAAGGTTCAGCAAGCCTGGGGGGGAGGGTGGGTGCTTCTTCCTCACTGCTAACATGCTTTGGCTTCTCTTCCTGGTTTCTTTGGGGATATTTGCATCATCCTTTTTCATTTGCAATGGCACCAGTTGCCATCTGCTGAACCCTGTCTGTGTCTCCATGTGTCTGAGTGTGTCTGTGTCTGAGAGAGTGTGTGTGTGTGTGTGTGTGTGTGTGTGTGTGTGTGTGTGTGTGTTGCTGTGTTTTGGCATGTGTCTGATTAGATTTTGATTTATGGTGTGTGTGTGTGTGTGTGTGTGTGTGTGTGTGTGTGTGTGTGTGTGTGTGTGTGTGTGTAGGATCTCACGGCCATCGGGGTGACCAAACCTGGCCATCGTAAGAAGATGACATCAGAAATCAACAAGCTTGGTGTAAGCACTGAGTGGCTCCCAGACCAGAAACCTGTAAGTGAAACACACACACACACACACACACACACACACACACACACACACACTGTCTCTCTCTCTTCCACACACACAAACACACACACACAGTGTGGTGCTTGTTGTGAATGTGATTCTAGCATGGAAGAAAGGAGGGAAGGAAGAAAGGAAGGAGGGAGGGAAGGAAGGAGGGAAGGAAGAAAGGAAGGAAGGAAGGAAGGAGGGAAGGAAGGAGGGAAGGAAGAAAGGAAGGAGGGAAGAAAGGGAGGAAGGAAGGAAGGAGGGAAGGAAGGAAGGAATGAAGGGGTGAATGACTGTGTTGTTGTTGTGGTTGTGTTTCCTAGGCCAGCCTGGCTGAGTGGCTAAGTGTGATAGGTCTGAGTCAGTACCACCAGGTCCTGGTCCAGAACGGATACGAGAACATCGACTTCATCACTGACATCACCTGGGAAGACCTGCAGGAGATAGGCATCACCAAGCTGGGTGAGAGACACACACACACACACACACACAGACGCACACACAGACACAGAGTTATCGCTTGTAAAATGTGTTTGGTATGCCTCAACACCTTGAAATCTATGTTTGCTGTGATTAACGATTTATGAATGAATTTAACTTCCCGCTCCACATCACACCTACACACACACACACACACACACACACACACACGTACACACACCGAACACATACACACACACACACACATACACACACCGAACACATACATACACACACACACACACACCAGGCCACCAGAAGAAGCTGATGCTGGCGGTGAAGCGTCTGTCCGAGATGCAGCGGGGCACAGAGGGGCGGGGCTCCCTCAGGAAGAAGCCCCCGCCACTCACACAGCAGCAGGAAGTCATGTCCATCGAGAGCCCGACGGCAGAGAACGGTAGGTCATGCGAGGAGGAGGAGAACAAGCAGGGTGGTCTCCCTGTTGGAACACCATCAGTCAGACACAACCTTCACTGGTATGAAGGTGCCACACCCGCCCGTCAGGCCAGACACATTTGGTTTACTTTATTGGAAGGTGTCATCACAATGTTTTACAGGTAGGACATAAAGAAGTTGATATTTCACAATGATTGCTATATCACAAACATAAAGAGCGACTCAAATATATAATATATGCTTTTATCCAAAGCGACATTACATTGCCGTGAGTACATAAATGTGTCAGTATATGGTCCCAGCAGTAATCGAACCTACAACCTACGCATTGTTAGCGCCATGCTCTACCAACAATTTTTTATATTTTATTATAAAAAATTCATCATTTACATTATTTACAGTACCTAATTTATACATCACAACACATAGCCCACACATCAGCCCTACAACTGAGAAAACAATAAAAGAAAAAAAATAATAATAATCATTCAAAATCATAAACCAACCTCCATCCTCCCCCACAATTATAACATAATTCAACAAATTCACATTACACCCTTTCTTCTTTCCCACCACCCCAAACAACCACAACTCCTTCCAATCCATCCCCTCCACATACCCAGTTCCTACTAATCAGCTCTTTCATCTAATTCTCCATATATAACCTCCGTCTTCATGCTCTACCAACTGAGCCACAGAGGACCTTGGAGTACAGCAAGCGTAGGGACTTTCAAGGCCTTTCAGCAGAGACGCAGGACGCTTCTTGTAGAATGTTGATGTGTGTGTGTGTGTGTGTGTGTGTGACATCACTGTGGTCTGTCTGGTTCCAGAGGTCATGTCTCCCAAGCTGAGCACGTTCCAGGACAGCGAGCTGAGCTCCGAGCTGCAGAGCGCCTTGATCCAGCCAGCGCCTGAGGCCAAGGCGCAGCGAACCCGCAGCCTCAGCAAGGACCATGACGAGGTGGTGGTGGGAGGAGGAGGAGGAGGAGGAGGGGGAGGGGGGGGGGGAGGTGGGGGAGGGGGAGGAGGAGGAGGGGGACCCCCCAGGAAAGAAGCTCGGACCATGAGGCAGAGCAGTCAGGGGGCGCCGAGAGGCAGCGTCTCCTCCCAGAGCAAACTCCGCCAGTCCCACTGCCACTCTCACTCCCAGCCCGCACCCCCCTACACCCCCCCTCACACCCCCACCAAGACCAAACCTCCCCCCAGCTCCTCCTCTTCCACCCAGGGCACCCCCTCCCCCCAGGGCAAGCCCAAAGCAGCCCCCCCCCAGCTGATCCATGGAGAGAGGCCCCAGTCCCCCCGCTCACACGGCCCTCAGTCCCCAACCCACCGCGGGACTCCAAACACCTCACCTCAGCCCCAGGGCCAGGCTCAACCCGCACCAGTACCCCAGGCCCAGGCCCAGGGCCAGGCTCAGCCCACACCAGTACCCCAGCCCCAGGCCCAGCCCCAACCCCATCCCCAGGCTCAGCCCCAGGCCCGACCCCAGTCAATGGAGATAGAGGAGAGCCCTCATCTCCAGGCCCAGCCCCAGCCCCAGCCCCAGCCCCAGGCCCAGCCCCATCCCCATCCCCAGGCCCAGCCCCAGGCCCGACCCCAGCCCCAGCCTGGTCCCCAGGTCTCAGTCCCCCTCCTGTGCCTGCCCCCAGAGGGTGAGGGGGAAGACGGGGAAGAGGGGGGAGACTCTGCCCTCCAGAAGAAGCGGGCTCACAGCCTCAACCGCTTTGCTGGGTTGGACGGAGAGTGTGAGGAGAGGGGGGTACCGGACCCAGAGGGGGGGCCGGGAGGAGGAGGGGGAGGAGGGGGAGGAGGAGGCGGAAGAGGAGGAGGAGGGGGGAAATACGCCACAGTCACACACCGCGTGAGTCGCAGCCACTCTGTCCGCAACCAGGACAAGAACGTGAACCGCAGCCAATCACAGCCCTTCGCACTGCGGCCCAAGAAGAAAGGCCCGCCCCCTACTCCGCCCAAACGCTCCAGCTCCGCCATATCCAGCTCCAACTCCAACCTGGCGGAGTCCCCCACCCCGCCGCAGACGCACACCCAAGGGGGGCTGCTGGGCGTCCCCTACAACCCCCAGCGGAGGGCCAGCGACCTGGGCGTCTCCGGGGAGACGGGCGTGGTGGATACGGGCAGCGCGGGGAGCGTGCGGAGCATTGCCGCCATGTTGGAGATGTCATCCATTGGGGGCGGAGCCAAGGCCATGGCCGTACAGAGGAACTACCTGACGGTGTGTGTGTGCGTGTGTGTGCTGAATGTGTGCATGCCTGTATGTATGTGCGTATCAGAATCTGAATCAGAATCAGAATTGCTTTTATTATATCTAATGTACTGGTAAAAAAAATCCACTTTATAACACATAACTTTATTTACATATGGACTTTAACGTTTAGATTTTTTGGTCTGGATTGTTTGAGTTAATACCAAAGTCTGGTGCAAATTTCACTTGAATAGGCTCATTGTAAATACATTTACTGGACAAAATATTGATGTGTTCAATACTTCATTCATTCATTTATACAGTGGGGATGGCATTTCCCCAGGAGCCAGATTGCTTGAGGGAAATAGCTGTTTGACATCTTCTGGGTTTTGGCCCCGAGGCTAGGGTACCAGTTCTAGCCGTTTCTGATTGGGGTGTCTGAGGTCTCTGATAATCCTGAGGGTCTTTCTGACACATCGGTCGCTGTAGGCGTCCTGGATGGAGGGAAGCTCAAATCATTGATCTTCTCGGCTGTCTGCACTACCCTTTGCAACGCTTTGCGGTTTTGGGCAGTGCAGTTCCCGTACCAGGCAGTGATGCAACCTGTCAGGATGCTCTGAAGAAGGCCCCCAGTAATGTAGGCCTTAAGCTGAACTTTTTCAGCCGCCTGAGATGAAAAAAGTTTTTTTTACGTGCTTTTTTCACCACGTGGTTGGTGTGTTCATCCCAGGTGAGGTCGGTGATGTGAACCCCTAGGAAGTTGATGCTGTTTACTGTCTCCACAGCAGACCCGGTGATGGTGATGGGGTCTTGTGCCTGCCTCTTTTTCCTGAAGTCCACCACCAGCTTTTTATGGTCTTTCATGAATCCCATTGAACCGGAAGCGATCTCGTTTACGTCACTGCTGTTCTCTGTGAATATGTGTGTGTGTGTGTGTGTGTGTGTGACTAACTCTCTCTCTCTCTGTGTGCAGGTGGGCAGGCAGAGGGAGGCCATCGGTCTGGATGGCGAGGTGGTGAACCGTCGGAGGACCATCAGCGGTCCCGTTACCGACCTGGTCGCCGCTGCGCGTAGGGACCGGCCCATCCTCACCGCCCACATCGACCGCATCCCCTCCCCCGGCCCCTCCTCCCCTCAGCCCCCCTCCTCCCCCCACACCCCCTCCTCCCCCCATCCCAGCTCCACGGGCAGCTCAGCTGAGAGCATTCCCTTCGCCGACGAGGGCAGCCTGACCATCAGGAGGCTGGGACGAGGAGACGGAGAGGGAGAGGTGAGGAGGGGGAGAGAGGGGGAGGGAGAGGTGAGGAACAGGCAGGAGAGAGGGGGGAGGGAGACATGAGGAGTGGAGGGGGAAGGGGAGGGAGAGGTGAGGAGGCGAGGGGGAAGGGGAAGGAGAGGTGAGGAACAGGGGAGGAGGGGGGAGGGAGAGGGAGAGGTGAGGAGGGGGAGAGATGGGGAGGGAGAGGTGAGGAGGGGAGGGGTAAGGGGAGGGAGAGGTGAGGAACAGGCAGGAGAGAGGGGGGAGGGAGACATGAGGAGTGGAGGGGGAAGGGGAGGGAGAGGTGAGGAACAGGGGAGGAGGGGGGAGGGAGAGGGAGAGGTGAGGAGGTGAGGGGGAAGGGGAGGGTAGGGAGAGGGGAAGAACAGGGGAAGAGAGAGAGCGTTTGGTCGGTCCGCCTCGTCGGTCTCAGTCTAACCTTGTCCGTGTTCCGTAGGCCGAGGCGCCCCCCCGCGACGGTCTCCACGGCGACAGCGTGTACTCCCTCCCCCCGGAGGAGCTCTCCCGGGTGGACGCCACGGCTACGCTGAAGCGGCGCCCCCGCGGCACCAAGCCCCACCCCAACGGCTCCCGCTTCACGCTGACAGAGTCGTCCACCGTCAAGCGCCGGCCCAAGAGCCGCGACAAGGAGCCCGAGGGCTTCGGCGAGATCATCGGACCACCGGTACCAGGACCGGGACCGGGACCGACGACCACCACCGGGACCGACGGCGCCACCACCGCCGTGCCGTACCAGAACGGCACGGCCACCGTTAAACGCCGGCCCGTTTCCGACACGGGGGGGTCGTCAGAGCCTGGGGGGGGGGCTCCGAGCAGCCAGGCCCCGCCTCCCCGGAGGGACAGTGCTGATTTGGGGGGTCCGGGGGTGGGGTCCGAGGGAGGGGTGGTGGTGGTCAGGAAGCCTAAACCCCCCGTCTCCCCCAAGCCTGTCCTGGCTCAGATGAAGAGAGGGGGGCCGCACACTCCTCCACACCCCTCCTCCAAGAGGGCCCCCATACCAGGACCGGGGACCCCCGGGAGCCCAGGTACACACCTGCCCCCCCCCCCCCGTGTGTGTGTGTGTGTGTGTGTGTGTGTATATGCTTGTGTGTGTATATGCTTGTGTGTATGTGCGTGTGTTTTTGTATCCCTTTCACATAGATCTGTCTGTTGTCTAATCTCTCTCTCCCTCCCTCTCTCCCTCTCTCCCTCCCTCCCTCTCTCACCCCCTCCCTCTCTCTCTCCCTCTCTCCCTCTCCCTCTCTCCCCCCCTCCCCCCCTCTCTCCCTCCCTCCCTCCCTCCAGTTGAAGGGAAGAAGATCCCTCCTCCGGTGTCGCCCAAGCCGGCCCCGCCCCCCACCGCCCCCAAACCCACCAAACTGCTCCAGTCCATCACCAGCCCCCAATCCCCCACCCTGTCCCCCTCCCCAGCCAGGCAGCCCTCGGTGGGGGGAAGGATGGCCGGCTCTCCCCCCTCGGCCATCCCCTCCAACGCCTCCCCGTCCCCGGCCAAGCCCCCCAGCCCCCTAGCCCAGAGCCCGCACACTCCCCAGACCCCCACCACACCCCTGACCCCCCTCACCCCCACCCCGTCCCCGGCGCCGGTCAAGCCCCCCCGCTCCTCCATCGGGGGCGTGTCTGTGGACATGGGGCAGACGGGAGGGGGTACACCGGCGGTGGGCGTGGCCGCGGCGGACGCGGACGCGGAGTCTGTGCATCAGAAGCTGGAGGAGACCAGCGCCTCACTGGCCGCGGCGCTGCAGGCCGTGGAGGACAAGATACGAGAGGAGAAAGAGTGAGTCACACACACACACACATACACGCACACACACACACGCATACACACACACACGCACACACACACACACACACACACACACACAAACACACACACATACGCATACACACACACACACACATGGATTTATACTCCTGAAGGCTTTGTTGACAGATAGCATAACAGATTATATAAGTGTTCTAATAAAGTATTCCTGTGTGTGTGTGTGTGTGTGTGTGTGTGTGTGTGTGTGTGCGTGTGTGTGTGTGTAGTTGCTTGGCGGAGGAGAAGAGCACAGTGAGTATCCTTGACGACATCGGCAGCATGTTTGACGACCTAGCCGACCAACTAGACGCCATGTTGGAGTAACCACGACAACAAGTCGCCGTGGCTACAACGCCTCAGGACTCCCGCAGGCACAATGCTCTCCTCCCTCTACTCCTCCTCCTCCTCCTCTCCTTCATCCCCCTCTCTCTCCTCCTCTCCAGCATCCCTCCTCACTATACTCTTCTTCACCAATCCTTCTCTTCCTCTTCCTTGCCCCTTTACTTTTCCTCTCCTCCTCCTCATCCTCCTCTCCGTCTCTCCGCCGCCCTCTGGTGAAGCTGTACCTCAGGGCTGGACTGACATATCTGTCAGAGAGAGAGAGGGATAGAGAGAGAGAGAGAGAAAGAGAGACACTACAGGGGACAGAGAGAGAGAGAGAGAGAGAAAGACGGAGAGAGCGACGGAGAGAGAGAGACAGACAGAGAGAGGGACGGAGAGAGACACAACAGGGAGAGATGGGACGGACACAGGGAACAACGGGAGTCTTACAAAGAGGAGGACCGGAGTCTTCTAGAACTCTCTAGTCCATCTGGACTCATAAGAAACAGACCGACGAAACGTTTGACGAACATTGAAAAACAAAAATCATGTAATGAATTATAGTTATGGTATGTGTACATTGTAAGCATGTAAGAGAGTTTATATCTACTGAAAAAGTCTCCCTGCAGAGAGTCATGCATATATATAATATGAATATACAGATATTTTATTTGATGTCTTGGTTCGCTGTCGAAACGGTGCCGGTGGTGTTGTGATGTTTTTCTGACTTGGTGGAATTTTCTGTGACCAAAAGGGGACTCTGCTCTGAGGGTGTGTGTGGGGGGAGGGGGGGGGTGTGTGTGTGTGTGGGGTGTGTGTGTGTGTGTGTGTGTGTGTGTGTGTGTGTGTGTGAGGGGAGTGTCCGACTGGGTGGATTTGAAGGGGTCAGGACGGGATGTCCGAAATTCCCATCAATCTGTCTGACGATTCCTATGGTGCAGCCCTTCCTCCAGACCCAGATTCCCACCTATTCCCTTCTGCAGACATAACATTCCACCATTCATACCAACATTCCATAACAACACACCCCCCCCCCCCCCCCACACACACACAACAAACCCACCCTCCCCGCCATAACCCCGCTTGGAGAAGCACAATGACAATGACCCACACACATCTCACCTGATGGCTCACCTCAGCTGCACACACAGGGCAGGGAGAGAGGAGGTAAGTGTGTGCGTGTGTGTGTGTGTGTGTGTGTGTGTGTGTGTGTGTGTGTGTGTGTGTGTGTGTGGAGGAGGGAGGGAGTATACCATTCTACTGTAGGTGAGGGTGGGGTAGGTCAGGAGTGAGTCTGGGGTGAGGGTAGGGTAGGTACATGATAACACTAACTTAACTTTACAGTATCACTGCACCTCTCTCGCTCTCTTTCTCTCTCCTCCCTCTTTCCCTCTCCCTCTCTCTCTCTTTCTCTCTCCTCCCTCTTTCCCTCTCCCTCTCTCTCTCTCTCTCTCTCTCTCTCTCTCTCCCTCCATACACTACCCAAAAACCCAGTCCCCATGTTGCCATGACAATCTCCACCATCATCACGCATCTCACCGCGACACCAACGTTAGCTTAACGTTACATTACGGTTCTCAACTCCACCAAAAACATCCTTACAGAGTTACCGGTCCGCACCACCTAGACAACATTGGACTCCCGCAGAGCGCCATCCTTACTTACTGAGAGCGGAAAAATAATAGTTGTGATATTTAAGTTCGAAACATATATAGATTATATATGGATATTTGCAAAAGAAAATGAAAGTATTTAATGACGACGATAATGATGTGATGTGACGTCGTCCTGAAAGCTTATGTTCAGACTGAGCAGCTGATCTGGGAACTGTCCTGTCATCTTCTTCTTGACTCTTTAATGTTCTAAAAAATAATGAATTACTGTAAAATATTTTGTTTAGGTTGTTTTGTTTTGTTTTTTTCTCCAAAAACAAGCTTTTCTTTGGCCTGCACGTTGTGTGTTCAGGTGTGGAGACGGGTGGCCATGGCTTCAGTACTCTTACTGTTACGTTTATTTGTATTTTATGCAATGTTATGTTTTTTTTTTTTTTAAACATCTATGTGCCTTGCTTTGTGGTTTTATTTGGACCAAGTGGGCCAGTGGGGTGGTCTCTGTCTCTGTCTGTGTGTGTCTGTTAGAGAGCTGCACAAACGCTGAACAGTCTGGGTATATATACTGTATCACTGTCATCCATCTTAAGTCCTTGTTTACCCAAACCCCCCCCCCCCCCCTGCCCCTCCCCTCCCTCCCTCTCCCCTCCGTCACAACCGATGGTGTGACTTCATCACAAGCAGGAAGTGATTTCAATTAACAATTTAATGATGGTGTCATCCAACAGGTGTAAAACCCCCCTGACAGGTGGGAACTATTCTAGAGATGTGGTGCATGCTTCCTTACCAGCATGCTGACTAAGCAGCAGAGAGACTGTCGCTGTTGTTGTTGTTGTTGTTGTTGTTGCTGTTGTTGTCGTTGTTGTCGTTGGGTTTTAGTTTCGTTCAGTTTGCTTTAGTTGACTGGGGGGTTTCACCTGTTGTTGTTGATGATACCAGACGCTGGTGATTTTCACGCTGGTGCAGTTTTACTCATGACGCAGATATAAAATGACTACTCCCAACCCCCCCCCCACCCCCACCCCCACCCCCTCCCCGTCCATTTTCAACAACTTCTGGTCACATGACTTCTGTCACAATTCTCATCAGTGACTTCCTCTTCCTCCTTCCATTCCCTCCTGACCAATGATCTGAGAGGAAATGTACCGGGGGGTGTTTAGTAGGGTTCACTGTGGCCACCCCCCCCCCCCCCCCCACCCAGATGTGTGTATATAGCTGGAGGGTTATCGCCGTAAAACGTTGTCTCTTTTTTATAGCTATGTTTCTTCTCCTCTCTCATTTTGGTCGTTTGTATCGGTCATGGTTACTGAAGGGTGGTGGTGGCGGTGGTGGTGGTGGTGGGGGGGGGGGGGGGGGGGGGTAGTGGAGGGTGGGATTAAAAGAGCTGGTCCAATGTGTCGTGGAGCAAAGTACTGTTCGTTTTAAAAAGCAACGCTGTCTTTATGTTCGCCTGCATCAAAAGAGACCCGAGTGGTTTCTCTGCCCCGCAGTGTGCGTGTGTCAGAGCATGTGTGTGTGTGTGTGTGTGTGTGTGTGTGTGTGTGTGTGAGTGTGTGTGTGTGTGTGTGTGTGTGTGTGCAGGCTGTGTGTTGTGTACCGCTCTGCTGTTGCCTGTATGAAGTCTGTAAGTGTTATGGCAATTGGACAGTAGTGTGTGTGGTTGTTATGGTGATGGGACAGTGGTGTGTGCGGTTGTTATGGTGATGGGACAGTAGTGTGTGCTTGCAGTGACTGCATCTATGGCCATCTGCTCTGAATAAATAAATGTTCTATACAAACGCAGCGTTGCAGTTTCCTTATGACTGTACTCTGTCTGTGTGTGTGTGTGTGTGTATCTGTCTGACTGTCTGCCTGTGTGTGTGTGTGTGTGTGTGTGTGCGTGTGCGTGTCTGTCTGTCTGTCTGAGCATCATTAACACTAATGCAACACTCCTCCACTGATAAGACAACAGACACTCACCTCTCTGTGAAGGCCGGGGGTTGGAACCCAGGTCTACTACAGCACGTGGAAGGCCCAAGTCAGTGTCTACCATTACGCCAAGAGGCCCTGAGGCCTACACTTCACAACGTGTCTCTGGCAGGGTTGTGTCTTCTCAAGAGTGTGATTCCAAATGACCTCCGCTACGTATCCAATCCATCTGGCTTAATACTGCAGTCTAATACTGCAGTCTGCAAAGACACCAGCGGTCACTGGTGGAGGTAGAAATCGGAGGACGGGCTCATTGTAAAGCGTGGAACGGAATGGGGGATGGGGGATCAAACAGATACCGATCCCTGTTGTATTCATGGTATTACAACGAGCGCGTCCTCCGATTTCTACCTCCACCAGCCTCCCCTCAGGCTATAGGCTACTAGGCTTCAGCACTGATCTGCTATGATTCCATGAGCAGTACCATGGACTCCCAGGAGAGGGCAGCAGAGCCTCAGACATCCCAATGGGAGAAGCCAGCCTCATCCTGCAAGGGGTGGTGAGTAGTTGCAGGCTTGTATTGCAGCCAAGCATGAACACCCCCGATTCAGCGAACCATAGTCTTGATTATTGATTCTACTTGATTATGAGTAGAATCAGATGTTCCCACTGAATAAACTTTTATTTTTTATTTTTATATTGTTGCTTGGCTTCAACTGAAGCCTCATCCTGCTCCACCCACAGCAGGGTATCCGTGATATCCTGTTTAATACTTACCTGAAGTACCACCCCACTCCAGTAGGGTACCGTCATAAGTGTTTGGCATTAGTTACCTGTTTAGTATTTTGATACCAGAATAGGCTGGCAAGTGAAAAGCACGTGTGACACATGTTATGTGAGCTGGACATTTATTGTTATTGTTAAGTTCTTCATTAAACGGTTGAAACCTGAATCTTGGACGGCATTCAATTTATTATCAGTATAAGTATTATATCAGTATCCAGTTTCTTATCACAAGTTAAGCTTCCACAGTATCATTCCCCTCCTCTGGGAAACTGTCGACCATCTTTACTGGCCGTGTGGTAGCTACTAGTACCTATCCTTGACCTACGTCTTCCTTGCAATGGCTGTGATGTATAGTTGTGTTAATTATGTAATTGACATTGAGAACATTGAGGCATGATTTGATTCAAGGTATTGACATAAACAGGAGCAATTGACTGCATGTCCGCAACAATCATGTCTTACGTTCCAGAGAGAAGTGCATCAACTACCACGGCAGGACCCTCCACTGTGCAAACCTCTACTAAACATCCATCAACTACCACTGCAGGATCCTCCACTGTGCAAACCTCTACTGAACATTCACTACCACTGCAGGATCCTCCACTGTGCAAACCTCTACTGAACATCCATCAACTACCACGGCAGGACCCTCCACTGTGCAAACCTCTACTGAACATCCATCAACTACCACTGCAGGATCCTCCACTGTGCAAACCTCTACTGAACATCCATCAACTACCACTGCAGGACCCTCCACTGTGCAAACCTCTACTGAACATCCATCAACTACCACTGCAGGACCCTCCACTGTGCAAACCTCTACTGAACATTCACTACCACGGCAGGACCCTCCACTGTGCAAACCTCTACTGAACATCCACTACCACTGCAGGACCCTCCACTGTGCAAACCTCTACTGAACATCCATCAACTACCACTGCAGGACCCTCCACTGTGCAAACCTCTACTGAACATCCATCAACTACCACTGCAGGACCCTCCACTGTGCAAACCTCTACTGAACATCCATCAACTACCACTGCAGGATCCTCCACTGTGCAAACCTCTACTGAACATCCATCAACTACCACTGCAGGATCCTCCACTGTGCAAACCTCTACTGAACATCCATCAACTACCACTGCAGGACCCTCCACTGTGCAAACCTCTACTGAACATCCATCAACTACCACTGCAGGATCCTCCACTGTGCAAACCTCTACTGAACATTCACTACCACTGCAGGACCCTCCACTGTGCAAACCTCTACTGAACATTCAATTACTGAACACCAAGCATCAGAAAACACCACACCTGGGAGCCATATTAACGATATATTTATGAGAGCCTGTTACTTTTTCAGTTTGTGCAAATGTAGCTTTGTTTGGCTCTGCCATATACAGTACCTTGTTGTAATACGTCCCACTTGTATCATTGAGATGAGTACTAACAGTTTCCCAGGCCTGGTTAAGACTAGTGCTGGACTAAATGGTCAATAAGGAATGCCTAAGACAGTGCTTTCTAGTCCAGTAGTAGGCTTAATCTGTGTTTGGTAAACTGCCTTTATATACAGTATATCCTGGCTGTGATTCCCCGATTACAATGACTCATTGTATGAAGTATGAATGTAGTGTACTTTGAAGTAAATGTACCGTAACTTACTTTCTGCAAAGATACTGAAAAAAAAGGATAAAACATAGAATACGTAAAGGATAGAAGCAAAGGATAGAATAAAGGATACAAGCAAATTGCGGCATTTCTGATTCATTCTTGTTGCCTAATACTTAACAGTTGTACAGTCAACTATTCTGTCTATGATTACTATAAATCAAACCATTTTTATAATGAAATATTCATTCTTGTGAAAATCATTCAAACTATGTAATGCTCCCTGTTGTTAGTATTTTGTAAGTCAGAATGTTATGAATGACAGTGTATGCTTCTGAGTGAACATTGTTGACAGTGTGTGGTTGAACGATCTTCTTTTGAGACATGAATGAAGTCATTGGCCAACATGAGTGTTACGAATGCAGACTGTATGAAGAGTTGTGAAACTGTGGTTTCAGTATTGAACATGGTGAGTTAGCAATCGTAAAAAACTGTAACAGGTGGTTTGATATTTGTATCTGGCTATACTAGCATCAGAAAAATGTATACATGTTGTAATTCATCCAGAGGAGGCGGTTGGTCCCAGACCACATAAGATATATGAAAAACCTAAAAGTATAAAAAATTTATTTGATGACTAATTCAGAGCCATCTTTAATAATAACCACTCGTTCTTTAGTTAAACTTGAGTATCTCTTTATGCTGGCATGCAATTGCAATTTCTGTTAAATGAATGTCTTTAATGTTCATCAAATCAATGAATAAAGTGGAGAGAACAACTGTAGTCAAAGCGTTGTTATGCATTCTCCAAAAAACTACATTCATCTTCCAATCATTTCTACTACTATGGAGAATCATCAGGGCCTTCATTTATGAAACTTTGCGTAGAACTGTCATTAAAAGGTTATGTACGTAGAAAAGCAAGAACGTTTATGCACACAAAGATTCAGATTTATAACACAGTGCGCATGCACGTGCCACGCCTTTTCCCCTTTAAATCACAATCAACTACATTTTGTGAAAAAGCGTCTTGTCCCACCCTTTTAACGGCCATAGTTACCTATAAATGGTCAGTGAAAAGTCCCAAATTAATATTAATCTATACTGACTGCATGGTGGGACAGTGTAGGCTACGGTATTACAGTGAGTATAAGTACATGAATATAAAGTCAGTATATGTGCAATGAATATTAATATAAAAAGTCAATATCATGAATAACAATATGATATGTACAGTAAAGATGTACAGTGTAATAACACTGGTTTGATTCTTTGGGAGTCATCATAACAATGAATAGAAGAGGAGAGGAGGGGAGAGGAAGAGTGGAGAGGAGGGGAAGAGCGGAGAGGAGAGGAGAGATGAGGAGAGGACAGAGGAGATGGAAGGGAGAGGAGAAGAGAAGAAGAACTTTCTGGTTTTCCTGGTGTGGCAGTACTCACTGGGCAGGACGGGACGGGCGGGCTAGTGCGTGTCAGCTCCTGTTGGACGATGATGCCTGTGTGGTCAAAATCGACCCTGCTGAAGAGCAGGTCCTCGCGGGCTTCGATCAGCGTCAGGTCCCCATAATCACTGAACAACATCAGGTTCTCTTTCGTCATGTCCAGGACTGAGGAGAACTGAGACAGGCACAACAAAAAAACCCTCTCTGTTACTTTACTGAGTATAGTTATGTCTACAATACACAACAGAAATATCTTGATGGGGTGCAATATTGACAGATGAGGACCAGTGGAAGTAGAAATTGGAGGAAAGGCTGATTGTAAATGCATGGAATGGAATGAGGAATGGTATCAGACATTGACTACAGGTACAGGAACATACAACCTGACAAACTCACTTTGACAGTGACAGCCTCCAGACCAACCCTGCCATAGTACAGCATCCCGTCACTGGTCAGAACTGCTATCACTCCGTTGGCATCTGTCCAATACCATGGGGGAGAGGATTCATATATTACTTTAGACACAGACATGCAGGGACACACAGGGACACACACACGGACGGACGGATGGACGGACGGATGGACGGACGGAAAGACAGAGGCACACACACAGGCACACACAGGCACAGACACAGACACAGACACAGACACAGACACACAGACACACACACACACACACACACACACACACACACACACACAAACACACACACACACACACACACACCATGTCCTTTTATAAGATACCTGTTGCCACTTGGGAAATGGTGACATTGAGAGGCGGGAGGGCAACTTTCTCATTCTCTCCAATCACGTACACCGAAATAATCACAACACCTGAACACAGCAGCATGAAGAGAAACAACTTAAAAAGCAAAGTGACCATAGATTGTAAAACGTTTACCAGCGGTCTTCTGTAAATGAACATATATCACAAGGTACATACAGCAGACTGTATGGGATAGCTCCAACTGTGAAAGGACCTCCACATTAAAGTGGGATGGTGGTGAAGGCCTGCCCTCCATGGGAAAACAATGTTTTGCTCAGTACAATACTGTTCTTAATGCCATTGTGACGTGGAAGGGGCTTGACTTTGTAGTCAAGTTTGTAGTCATGGGTGAGGATATAGTAGTCAGTTACCATGGTTAGGTGAGTAGAGCAGCATGTGAGGGGACCAGAGTATGACGTGTCCTCTCATGCCAGCTGGCTGGACCACCCTGATGCTGGACAGGGGGTCGGTCATGGGCTGTTCGTCTGTCTGCAGCTGGTGCTCTACAGAGGACATGTAGCGGAAAGAGAACTGGCCAGAGTCACACAGCTACACACGCTGGCCAGGGCTGAGGTGATGCGGGGGGTCTGAGGGAGGGTCAGGAGCTGTCTCTCACCTTGTTCTGGTCGTTGATGATCATCGCCACGGTGCTGGATACTGTGGGCATGTTAAATATGCCTCCGATGAATTCCTGTTAAATAAAATGTAAACATTACATTTTATTTATGGTGGATGCTTTTGGGGTGTTTGCTCTTGTTTACTCAATTAATTGTGTTCAGATTGTAGATCTGAGGGTCTTGCTCGGAGTGTGTTGCTACCAGGGAAGGCTGGTGGAGGTAGAAATTGGAGGATGGGCTCATTGGAATGCATGGAATGGAATTAGGAACTGCATCATGTTTGATAGTATTCCTCATTCAATTCCATGCATTACAATGAGCTCCTCCTCTGAATTCTGCCTCCACCAGCCTTCCCTGGTAGCAACACACTCCGAGCAAGACCCTCAGATCTACAATCTGAACAAAATTAATTGTTCAGCAGTTTACACTCCTGGGAATGTAAACTGCACATTCCCAGGAGTTTATGCTCACATTTGGCTTGGCGGCCATGAGGAGTTGGAAGAAGGAGAACCCTCCATTCAAGGACAGGAACACCTGATTGTCCTCCATGGGACTACCCATATTATACACCAGAACCGCTCAGCTCACTTCCTGTTGACAACACAGGAAATGACATCATCATAAACACCTTTGAAACGCCATTGAACATCTGGACTTTTTAGGACAAAATAAATGGAACAAGATATATTACGAGCTGCTCAAGCTAGCAGGCTAGCCAATTAATGTTGTGTCAAGAAAGTTTGCTCGATTGAAAATCTGGGCTTTTTAGGACAAAATAAATGGCATTATTATTCCACCATAAGTTTTGCAGGTAGGTCCTCAATTTAAGCTAACTTAGCCAGATATATTACGAGCTGCTCAAGCTAGCAGGCTAGCCAATTGATGTTGTGTCAAGAAAGTTTGCTCGGTTTAGCTTGTCTACATACCTAACATCAGTGAAACAAAAAGGTAAAGCGGATAACACAGTTATAACACAGACAATATTCTCGATATTCATTCCCAACATTGCTCAATGAAAAACGGAAAATGCAGTTCTTTTGAGACCAGGAGGAAAGTTAATTGTTATTCGCAAGCGTGCTTAGCCAACAGAGAGTGTTTGGCGTCCCCTCCCGGTCACGTGTTTCCTATGGTTACTGTCCACCCTCTCGAGCGTTGATACTCTTGAACAGACCCCCTGCGTACCACATGTCCCGGGAAAAACCTGCAATTTTCGCCAGGCGCGAGATAGCACGAGCCGTGCTTCTTTTTAAATAACATATCCCGTACGAAATCATAACTCGGGTCTTGTTGGGGGTGAGAGTCCGTCGACGACTGAACAGACGGGGCTGTATGTGAAAACAGGGCCGCAGCAGTTGGGTTTTGGAGATTTTCTGAACACTTCCACCGACAGTGGACAGGGTGATGGCGATGTCTAGGCCGCGAGGGTAAGCTGATGATGATCTTAGGTTTATTAAAGTGCATTTTACATTGTCACATTACATGTTAACTCAAACTCACATGGACCCACCAATGAATGGTTTTGTATTTGGGTTTACTTGGGTTTTGTGTGTTTCCCTGGTCTCTGCTCTCATCTGTTTCCACCTGCTGTGTGTCTGCAGCATGAGTGAGGACGGAGACACAGACTCCGATGTAGCAGAGGTGAAACTGAAATGGACACACGAGGAGGTGAGTGACTGAGGCCCTGTCCACACCTATACGTTTTTTGTTTTGTTTTTGTTTTTATTATGTTTCCAAAGATTCAAACATTTTGACAATATAATTGAACACGTTTTTTCTTACGTTTTTTTGATAAACGTGGATTTTTATATTCGTTTTGGGGGGTTCGTCCAGACGCAAACGAGTTTTTGCCCCCTGAAAACGAAGATGTTTAAAAACGCCTGCCAGAGTGAAGATGTTTAAAAACGCTGTATATTCGCCGTACATTTTTGACGTGTGGACGAGATAGACGGAGCTTTTTGTATTAGTCACGTCATCATGCGCGTAGATTTCTATGATCATGCGCACTGCAGCTGTTTGCTGTTCCCTCCAACGTCATATCCTAGCACCAGTAACTACTTTGTTTACAACAGGCAACGGTGTTCGAGGCTACACAAGTGAGGAAAATGGATGTGAACAAAGTGCTTCTAGTTCTTTCACTGTTAATTGGACTTTTAACCTGTTTACAGATAAATGCACGGTTAATGATCGAGAACATTGAGAGACAGAGGCGTCTGATTGGCCAGCGGGGCTATGGGGATAATATTATATCGCCGACTACTGGTGTGGAATGCTCAATGCCAGCGTTTATATTGCGTTTAAACATGCTGGTGTGGACGGTAATATTTGTATATACGAAAAACGTTTATCAAAAAAACGTATAGGTGTGGACAGGGCCTGAGACTGCTCAGCGTAGATGCTAAGTGGAATCCTTGGGACGATCATACCCTTAACCATGATCTTATCTTAATAATAATAATACTACTACTAATAATAATAATACATTAGACTTACCGGTATATAGCGCTTTTCGAGACATTCAAAGACGCTTTACAAACTGAAAAGATTGAGTAGTAATAAAAAAGAAACAAAATAAATAACAAGAAAGTATAATTAAGGTAGTGCTGGGATGCACAAAAATGGTATCACAAATATATAAATGTCTACAAGTACACATGTCAGGGAATACTTTGGATATTAAGGAAAAATGGGAGTTGGAGATCAATGTTATTATTGAAGATGAAATGTGGGAGGTTGGACATAAAATAGGTGGACATAAAATAACAAATAGCTCCTTATCTCTCTATGGGTACGTACGCATTATGAAGCCAGTTGGGAACATTTTTTTGGAGTGTTTTTTTTGTCATAGAATAGACCAAATAAACATAATCTAAAGACATTTTCAATAAATATTTTTTGGGAGGTACTTTTTGCCTTGAAGCAACACCGTACCATAATGGTCAGTCAAAGTCAGCTTTATTGTCAATCCAATATATGTACAGACATACAGAGGGCTGAAATTGCGTTTCCCTCATCTACGGTGCATAGCAAACAAAAACAATAAATAACAATATAATACGACAAGATTAAAAATAACTATATATACAAAAAATACTAGATAAAAGATTTGAAATGTGCGGTACAATGTACAGGGGTGGAATACAATATGAACAATGACAATAGTGCAATAGCGGTAATTGGCTCAGTATAATAGAGTAAAGTGGCTAAAGTACGTAAATGTAAGTAATGGCATGGAGAGTGCCCCTAAGAGGTGCCCCCGAGAGGCGCGCCTGCCCCCTGAGAGGCGCGCCTGACCAGTGTCATGGTGTCATGGTGAATCCATAATGGTACAGTGTTGCCTCAAGGCAACATTTGCAACTTACCATAATGTTAACAAGTTTCCATTACCTAATTAGCAAATAAAGTAAATTAAACTATTAGAAAGTAAGCTTTACTCATCTATTATTATGAATTATTTTTTCTCCAGATTGAAAAAGGCCAGGAAAATAGGTTTTCAGACGATGTTTGTGGAGAGAAATGGCTATGCTGATCCTTGTGGGACAGTCTGCAAAAAAGGGATTCAGCATGGCCTACAGAGAGACAAATTCAAACACTGCTTTTGGTTCCTTAGTATTGCATCATAACTGGGGATGCATTGTGTGAATGTAAAAGGCCAAGAATGGGTATGTTGCCTAGAGGCAACAAGGTACCATAGATTAAGGAAAGAATTTAATTGGAAATTAAAAATGAGATATTTTAGGACTCCTTTTATCATATAAAAATATAACAGAACGACAACGAATTTGTGTTGGAGGGATTGTAAACAGATTGGAGATCACACACACATATTTTGGGACTGCCCGAAATTGAGGTTGTACTGGGAAGGAATTTGTGCAGAGATATTTGCCATCTTGAATGTTAATGTACCATTAGAACCACAATATTATATTTTAGGAGTAATCCCGGATGGGGCTATGGATAAGAAGCTTTATTTACTACATGTTCTTCTTCTCTTGGTGGCAAGAAAGATGGTGAGCGTGTCTTGGCTTAAACCATTACCACCCACCCTATATCAGTGGCGAGACAGGCTGCTGATGGTGTACACAATGGAAAAAATAACAGGGAGACTCCAGGTGAAGACAGTCATATTAGTAAATAGATGGGCTCCTGTAATTGCTTATTTTGGGTTTCAAGTGTGAAAAGGTGCAGTACAGACATAAAGGTAGACCTGACCATGACTGATTTTGACTTTATTTGAATGCATTTGTGTCTTGTCGAATCAATGTTCATTCATTCCTATGTGTGTGGAAGTAACTTAATTGATGCCATGAATTATATGAGTTATGTGAGTACATAATGAGTTTGAGGTTGAATAAACATTTTGTTAAAAAAGAAAAGAAAAGTAGTGCTGGGGACACATGGGAAGGGGAGGGGGAGAGAGTTAATTGGTGAAGGCAACCATGACCTTATCATAACCGTTTCAAATGTCAACTTCCAATGGCGTGCCGTCAGAGTCAGGCCGTCCCAAGCATCTGACAGCATTTTTTGCTCAGGTGCCACGCCCCAACAATCTAAAATGTCTATCCTACCCTAGCTTGTCCAGACTTGCAGTGACAAACATAAGTATAGAGGTGTCTTCTCTGATTATTTAAAAACATATTTTTGCAGGATGAAGATCTCAAGATTCTGGTTCAGAAGATCTCAAGATTCTGGAAGACCGACTGGAAAACCATTGCCAGCTTGCTACCAGTGAGTATCGAGAACTACTAATGATTACAATGAAGGCTGTGTAATTGAATTCATTTGTTTTTCAAATGTAATTGATCCATTCATTGCCATTAGGATTTTAAATGTGTTAATGATTGTCCATAACTGAGGAGAACCTAACACAATCGTAATTCCTATAGGGTCGTTCAGAATACCAGTGTATGCATCGCTTCATGAAAGCTCTGGACCCAGATCTGGTCAAAGGGGCCTGGACCAGGATCCTGGATAAAAAAAGAAGGACCTGGACCAAGGAGGAGGATGAGAAGGTGAGTAGAACCAAGACGTGTCATCTGGATGGTTCTCAACTCGACTGCTGCATTCATAACATGTCGGAACTAGGAAACTCTGAAATGTCCAACTTGGAAACTCGCTGTAGAAAGATGATAACTGAGTTTCCCGCTTGGAGAGTATGAACCAATAGGAAGCTCTAATCAAAATACCTTACATTGAACTGAGGTTTCTGAGTTTCAGACATGTCATGAATGCAGCATTAGATTTAGTAGGTCACAGAACGTCCCTCTCCCCCCACCCCCAGTCTTGCCTAGAAGTGATAGATATTGAGAGAGGTATATAATGGCGCTTCTCCACTACCGTCCCGTACCGTACCGGAACCCGTGCTCCCGCTTTGTTTTGCTTTCTCCACTGCCAACTGGCCCGTACCAGGCCGTAGTACCGTACTGATTTTAGCTACTGCTCCTGAGTCGGAGCGAAAGGTACTATCCGTGCTACTATGTGACACGTCAAGTTTGTGTAGACAGAGAATCCGGTCCATTTCTTTCTCAGACGAACGGTAACACTCTCAATTGTGCATGTAGGCTAATTGAATAATTTAAACGATAGATTTACATTTTAAAAACGTAAATGTTTTAATACATTCAGACAGAAAGTAATCTCGCGACCCCTCCCTATACCTGCTCTGCAACCCATGATGGATGATATTGTCCCTCCCACCAGGTGATGGATCTGGTGTCTAAGCATGGGAACAAGCAGTGGGCGATGGTTGCCCGGCATCTGAGGGGTCGTAAGGGGAAACAGTGTCGCGAGCGATGGCTCAACATCCTGAACCCCGACGTGAAGAAGTCCTCCTGGACACCAGAAGAAGACCTGATCATCAGCAAGGCCCACTGCGTCCTAGGGAACCGCTGGACCGAGATTTCCAAGCTGCTGCCCGGAAGGTAGATACTGTATGATGGGTTAAAATAAACTGAATCTAGACTGAATACATCTAAATAATGTGTAATCATCTCAATTGACTAGAATGAATTGCACGTCATTATGTCTGATTGGGTTGCTTAGTGTCTGTTAGAAATTGTTGAGAATTGATGGTCAGAGTATTTTACTGTCATTGCATTCATTGCTATTGTAAGGTTTATTGTGATATGTCAATCCTTGCAGGATCTTATGATTCAGAATGGACGGACATAGACACAATGATATCTCTGTGTTACTGGTCAACAGATGAATAGAATAGTGTTGCTTCCATCTGATTATAGTTGGGTAGGTATGACACACAGCATATTAGATCACAGCTCTGTTTCTCTACCCCTCTGACAGGACGGACAATGCAGTGAAAAACCACTGGAACTGCACTATCAGACGCAAAGCAGAGATGGGATGTTATGTAATGGAGGGGGGCGTCACTATACCTTCTGAATCTACACTGGAGCAGGGAGAGGTCAGCCATCTTCTGTCGTCTTCATGTATACCAACTGCATAGTTCCTATGCAGGTCTGGAAAGTGGAATGAAATAATGACCATTCCCAGACCTGGAAATGTATGGAGAACACAAACAATTGACATGGTCTGGAAAAATGTGATGTCAGACCTATGCCATATTCATACCAGAAGAGTTCTGTATTGAATTCAATATTTCTCTAGAGACAGATCTATATTGTTGTGTTGTGTAGTTGGAGCCTATTTTAGACCAGGATGTAGGTAACGCTACACACGCCAAACAACCCGTTTTTTCAATGAATGCATCTTGTTAATTGTTTCAAGATTAAATGATTGTAGTCGTTTTGTAGTAACCAACCTTCTATCTTCTCCTCCAGGTGGCCTCCTGTGATGTTGTTTTAGACTCTGAGCCGGAACCTCCAGAGGTGGTAAGAATGCGATGGCCTTTTTCCTTGTGGGAAAATAAAATGTTTTATATTTCAAAATTTTTATCATATATGAAATATATTTGATCTAGTGCTGTCAATCGATTAACATTTTTAATATTCTAAAATACTAGTATTTACTTACAATACTCTACTTACAAACTCAGTTGCCCTGAGCTCTATTCTACAAGCATGTAGCGTTTCAGAGAGCCAGGGAGCACGAGGAGAGGATCGTGCTCCCTTCAAGGTTAGTGGACAGAGGGCGTCGAAGGATGAGGTGAGAGCGGACAGGAGGGTGGAGGATGCTGCATCCTCCCTCCTCTGAAACGCTACATGCTTGTAGAATAGAGCTCAGAGCAGTTGAGAGGAAAGGGAGAAAAACTGGCCTCTCTGATGACCTAAACCTCTATCACTCTCTCCTCTCCAACTCCGCCTCCTCGCGAGTGTTAACGTGTTAACATTGACAGCCCTAATTTTATCATATAGTCATACATAGATTATGATTGTGTTTATTACATAATAGGCTGTGTGATGTAAGTTGCCTTTTATAAAACGTCTTGCCCCATCTGTGTTCCCTATAGATGAGACAGAATGTGACCCCCAAGCTGAAGATGAAGCAGAGGAAGGACCATCGCCAGGCCAAGCTGAAGTCTGTGGTCTACTCTGTGGTCTACTCCTCTGTCCCTGGCAGGAGAGACTCCTGGAGACTCCAGGAGAGCCCCTCCTCTACCCCCAGCTCCGGTTCCAGCGGCCCCGCTGTGTCCAAGCTGAAGAACATCACCGGAGACGGGCTGAGGATGATAGCAGAGGACATGCTCCCCCTCAGCTTCGTGGAAGGTTCCGGGTTCAGGACTTTCATGGCGTCCATCGCTCCCCAGTACCAGCGGGTCTCCCAGCGGACGGTGGGGCTGCGTCTCTACGACGAGGTGGAGAAGGCTGTTAAACCGAAACTGATTGGCCGGCTGAAGAACTGTCTGTCCACCGTCTCCGGGGGCAATGCCATGGTACACGTCACCCTCGATGTCTGGGCCAGCCAATACGTTGAGCCCATCATGGCCGTGCAGCTGCACTTCCTTGATGACGACTGGCAGATCCACCGGCCAACCGTGGCATTCCGTCATGTGGGTCAGAAGAACATGCACGCCGGTGTGGCGAGGGAGCTGGAGGCTGTGTTGCTAAGCTACGGGCTCTTCCCTTACAACGTGGGTTACGTCATCACCAGCGAGGCCAAGCACACCATCTCAACCTATGACCTCTTCTGCGACTACAAGATCATGTGCTCGTCGCAGAGGGGTGACCCCGACGAGGAGGAGATGCTGGCGTTTCTGGACGACCAGGTTCCCCCCAGTGCCGAAGACTTCTCAGAGGTCACGTTAGGGTCACGGTTCAGCTGTATCGCCAACACACTACAGCTGGTCATCAAAGAGGCACTGAAGAACTCACGCGTGGTTGATAACCTCCTCTCCCAAGTCACCAATGTCATTGCGTTCTTCCGTCACAGCGCCTACTGGAACGAGGTGCTGCTGAAGGAGTGCGGCCTCTCCCTTGCCCCCTCCTCCTCCCCACAGAGCTGCCGCTGGAACTCCACCTTTGTGTGCATACGGCGGATGGTCCTGGAGGCCACGTGGGGGTCCGTTATGACCCTCCTGGCCCAGGCCCGCATCGAGGCCAAATACTCTTCCAGCTCCCCGCCCATGGTCAGGGCCAAGCGGGAACAGGTATGGTTTAATGTTTGCTGTTATAGTTTAATGTTTGTCTTTTTGTTATTTGTGGTGAGGCTCTTCTCCATGCATGGAATGGAATAACAAATGATATCAAACACGTGATACCCTAACCCTTTCACTTTAGTTTTCGCTTCTAACAACGATGTCATTGGCGATCAAAGATAGTTAGTCATTACTAAATTTTTGGATTTTTTTTTTATCAGTTTTTCTCTGAAATGTTTACGTAGTGGCAGAGCAGCGGCCCTCTTGTTTGTTTATGTACAGCATTTGGCCTTCTCTTTATGTCCAACTGAACAAACTAAACTAAACCTTGAACTGAATAGGTGGTGGACATCATCGGGCTGTTGGAGCCATTTGAGGAGGCCATCCAGGTGCTCCAGAGTGACGACTCCACCTTCTCCCTCATCATCCCCTCCCTGATCGGCCTCGACAAGACCCTGGAGACGCGCGCCACCAACTACAGCCACTTCTGTGAGGCTCTCCGCTCAGGGCTTCACACCCACTTCCAGCCTCTCATCCTCCAGAGAGACCTAATCCTGGCCACCGTCCTGGACCCTCACATCAAGCTGCAGCCCTTCAATGAAGCCAAGCAGGAGGAGGAGAGTGCCACCCTGACCGCACCTTCCAAGTTCCAGGCTTTGGTGCTGGTGGAGTCAGTGGTGAGCGATCAGGGGTCTTCTCCTTCTCCTGCTACTTCTCCGGTGGTAGAGGAGGAGGAGGTGGTGAAGGTCACTGTGAAGCAGGAGGAGGAGAGCGAGGAGGAGGAATGCCAGAGGGACTCTGAGGCCTCTAGCTCCAACAGCAACAACAGCTCCAACATCAAACGCAAATCCATCTTCAGCTTCCTCCAACCGGCAGCCAAAACCATGAAGCTCTCCGAGCTAAACCAGTACCTCTCCGAGCCCCCGCTGGATGGAGACTGGCCATCCCAGGCCTATTGGAGAGCTGCCTCGAGGTTCCCCCAACTCCAGAATGCAGCCAGGAAGCTGCTGGCTGTCCCTGCCACCTCAGGGGGCTTCGACCGCCTCTACCCCATGGCCTCTTGCATCGTGAGGGCCAAGAGGAGCCGGCTGCCCCCCCACACCATGGAGAGACTGCTGCTGTACAAGGAGTCCCTCAAGGGTAGGGAGGGGAAGGAGGAGAAGGAGGGGAGGAAGTCGAATGGCTCAGCAAAACGGGATGTGCTGAAATGAAAACGGTGTCTGTGTCTAGCTATGTATCCCACTCTCTGTCCTCCAGTTAATAATAATACCTATAATACCTCAGATGTATGAGTAATTAGTTGTTTTTTTAAAGTAACTGATGTTTATCGATTTAATTAATTTTGGTATAAAAAAGTGGAGAGAATGTTCTAGACTGCCTTGTCGGATAATGGACCACATGGCAAGATTGCCTACTTTTTTGTGTTTAAATGTCTAAACCACAATGTTGACTTTGAGTTCTCCTGTGTTACGGAGGGACAGTTCAGTTAAGCATGGGAAATGACTGAATGACCTACTACGTACCGTAGTCTTCTGAGGTGGTACAAATAGGTCAGGAATGCATGTATCCTTAAGAGACTTGAGTGGATCACTCACAATAAAGACCATTCATAAAGACCATTCATTCATTCATTCATTCATTCATTCATTCATTCAAGAGACTTGAGTGGATCACAAGGGGCTACTGCTGACACAGTTATCAATGACTATGCAATTGGAAGCTGATCTATGTTTGTTTGCCTTACAGTCTCTCATATTGCCCTATCAGTTAGATTTCTTCTCTTCAGTCTGTTGCCACTGTGTTTAGGTGTTTAAGCAAGTACATCACATTTTTTAAAAGTTATTTTTTCTGAGTGGGGCAGTCCCACTCATATTTTTCATTTTATTGGACAGATACAGGAAAGTAAGGAGAAGAAGGGAAAGAGGACATGGCCGGATTGAAACCCATGCCGACATGGGCATGTGTTTACTGTAGACCACGGTGCTAGACCACCCCAGGTCATAGTTACATCACATTCCTGATTAATGAGTTAATGTCTATTTATCTTCTGTCTGAAACCTAAAACTTATCAGGATATCCACACAACTGTCAACTAACCACTTTCGCCTTCTAGCTTTGAACTAACAATGCTAACTTGATTTGCTGAATGTCAACAGTTTGCTCCAAGTAGATAATGATGGTCGAACTGACAGACGAAAGGTTAATCATCAATGGTTCCTAAACTAATGCTCACTGCACATCTGGACTGTGTCCAATCATGTACATATCTCTCCTTCAGTTGAATGGGCTTTCCTTGACCAGCTTGAGCTATCTGGGGAATGTAAGGAAAATATATATAGATATTTGTTTTTCTGTAATGATTCTCTGCTTCAGTTTGATTTTGTATCTTTTATGTATACAGGGGAAAGCACCTTGAGACCACAAGGTCTCATTTTCAAGTGTGCCTTGGTTACAGAAAAATAAATAAACACTATTACATTCCATTGACAATACATTTACATACAGTTGTATAACAACAACAACCCTCCATCAAGAATTCGGTAAACATGTTTCTGAAATGGCCCAGTGAAAGTCATTAAGTCTCATTTTACACTGCAAGTCATTCCATGCCCTAGGAGCACAGTAACTAAAGGCCGTTTCAACCAGCTCAGAGACATGGGACCTCAAGGTCTGACCAGTCTGGCTGCATCTGATAAGTGGAATAAACTCTCTGAATAATAAATGCAATCAAATCTGTTCTGTACTATACATACACTCACCAAACATTTTATTAGGAACACCTGAACACCTTCTCATTCTTTCAGGTGGTGTAATGGTGTGCGGCTTCAATCAATCATCGCTTGAAGTTGAATGCCACAGCCTATTTGAGTATTGTTGCTGGTCATGTGCATCCCTTCATGGCCACAATGTAGGCCTACCCATCTACCCATAATGGTTACTTACAGCATAATAATGATCACAAAGCAAAAGTAACATCAAAAAACATTCACCCTCAAACAGCAATGAGACAAAACAAATGCAAGGATGTAGTAACATGTGTAGTATATGTAGTAACATTCCCTGGAGAAAGGTCAAGTAGGTATAAATAGATTACAGTTAATTAATTATCAATAATCTGACAACAGTCTACCAGAGCGTATCCACCGTCGCTGCTTTCAACCGACAGAGGGCACTTGACTAGACTCGCACCCTGCAAAACGGGAGTTCACTTCCTGGAAGGTTCAGCCAACCATTGGCTGAGAGCCCTACTACGTCACATGAAAATAGTAGTGCACTTTTTACAGTGCGCTTACACAAAAATGTGATGTAACAGTGAATCATATTGAAACACACGCTGGAGGTTGTGCAATAACAAACAAAGAGATCACATCGCAAAGGTAAATTAACGAACGGTTAATTTTGTTGCACACAAAATCTGACGTGTTGCACACTTCGGCTGTATATTTTGTCGGAGCAGGTTATGAAAAGGTTTGACAACTGTGAGCAAACAGCAGTTGAGCTGAAATGAAGGAGGTTGCATCTTCGATTACAATCACACCTAAATGTGGTGTATAAAGCAGTGGCGGCTGGTGATAAAATGTTTGGGTGGGGCACAGGTTATGGGGGCATGCTCCACGGGGAAGAATATCAACTTTAAAATCTGGATTTACAGTCGATTTTAGCATGAGAATATATATAGTACTGTCCAGACAGTTGTCTTGTTTAGCCATTCAACTAGGCATTATTTATTCAAATGGAGAAAGACATGGAACACAATGCAATTGTGATAATAAATGTGTTCTTTGTTACTTCTTTAATTAAATTAAAGTGTACCTTTCTATTATCATACAATATTTCCTTGAACATGTAAACTCTATAATCATACAGTTGTCTTTCTATTAGTTGTCTCTGTCATACTGAACTGTTTGTTATCATCCTGAACTATCTCTGTTGCTCACCTCACCTCAGTTCTGTCTCTGTTGCTCTCCTCTCCTGTTGTCTGTCTCTCTGTTGCTCTCCTCTCCTGTTGTCTGTCTCTGTTGCTCTCCTCTCCTGTTGTCTGTCTCTGTTGCTCTCCTCTCCTGTTGTCTGTCTCTCTGTTGCTCTCCTCTCCTTGTTGTCTGTCCGAATATCGGTTGTTAAGTCGCGACGTGTTTCCGGGTCCAAAGTTGGCTGAGGCGCTGTCTTCGAAATGCAGCAATAATAATAATAATTAATTATATTTATATAGCGCTTTTCCGAGGCTCAAATACCCTGACAATATGGGGAAAACGGGAAAGTGCTGTGTCCCTTGTTGTATGAATAGATCCGAGTCTAAAAAACGATTAAACTGTCATTCTACCGCTGTAGTACACTGGTACTCTGGTGCGGAGAATTTCTGGTTTAGACCCGGAAATTGCAAAACGTCACGTTTGACGTCAGACTTAACAACTGGATATTCAGGGCTCTCAAGTCTCACGCATTTTTTTATTTTTACTACCTATTCTGTTCCCACTGCCCGTAACCAGGGCGCAACTTCAACAGATAGCGAACACACACTGACACATCAATGAATCCTCAGACGCTGGAGTAAAGTTTAGTTCTTTACTAAATCTTCAGAAACATGAGTGGTCGTTTGGTTATTTTGTAAAACTGTAAATAAACATAAGAGTACAATTACTGTAATGCTCAAAACTATACTGTTACACTTTCAACATCAACAGTATGTAGCCAACATATAATATCAATATAGCAATACAAATACAGCTCCAAAATATTTATACTTAAATAATATAAGCTATGTATTTATAAACATATACATTATACATTGTAGTTAAGCAAGAAAATAAAAGGCAAACTTACAAGCAAAGCCTTTTCCAGGGCAAGAATGTAAACAATGAGATTTTCCGGAGCTCTTTCTCTCAGCTAGCTGCTGCTACGAGTTACTATCACGTCTGAACAGTGTGCTCACGTCATGTGACTAAACAAAACCGATATCCAATGAATAAAGGCAGTAACGAATGTAATGTCATAAAATGTCCACTAGATGTCTCCAAAATGAAAACCTAAGAAACTATGACACTACCCCTAGTGGTAGTGGCCCTAGGCTGCAGCCTAGGTAAGCCTATAATCTGCGCATGCTCTGGGCGCATTTTTTGCGCCCCGACCGAGAAATAGGAGACAGCCAATTGGAGCGCTGCTACAGCTCACGTGTAAGCCAAAAGTATTTGGCCTGCCATAGACTTGTATTCGGCCGGCGCCCCGACTCCTCCCCTATGTATTTTCACAGTGAATTTTACACACACACAGATAAAATGTTTATTGTATTGGAGGATTTTTAATGAATGCTGATAGGCGCCGACAGAATATCAGCCGCATTTTGTGAATAAACAATGTTTATTTAAAAAAAAAACGTTTACAAGTCGCAACTAGGAAGTGAAGGTGGGGGCGGCGCCCTAGCGCCCTCTATTGGCCAGCCGCCACTGGTATAAAGTGGTTTCATTTTCAGTCAGTCAGTCAGCAGGACAACATAACAAGTAGGCTACATTCCCCATTAACTCCACAGTTATTACAAGAATGGCCCAAGTGCCCAAAGTTCGTCTGACAGGAGGATTGGAGATATGCCGCATCCTGAACGGCATGTGGCAGGTGTCCGGTGCCCACGGCCCCGTTGACCAGCCCAAAGCAGGTACACTCTGGCTGGCTACTACTTGGCCTGGGTGGGCTAGGCTGTATTACTGTCATAGTTTGAAATGGTTTATATAAGGTGCAAATGATAAATTAGCTTTTTATTCTTCCTAAACTCTCATCTCTCACTCTCATCTCTTCTTTGCCCCCTCCAGTCCAGGCCATGCAAGCTTATGTTGACGCTGGCTTGACCACCTTTGACATGGCAGACATCTATGGACCAGCAGAGGAGATATACGGCCACTTCAACAGTCAGGTATAAGATATAGTGCTGTAAATAACGTTCTGTCCATACAGAATCAGAAACAGATAAGTAGGTTTTCACATACAAGGAATTGGCTTTGGTCTGGTGGTGCATAACAATAAACAAAGTCCGAGGACAAAAACAGACAAAACATCAAGTAAAAAATAAAAATAGAGATGAAAAGTATTTACAAGAATAGTGCAATGTGACATAAGAATAGTGCAGTGTGTTTGATGTCAGTGTCGGGTGAAGATAACAGTCAGTGTCAGTGGGGGTCCCGGGCCTCGTTAATGAGGCGAACTGCAGTAGGGAAGAAACTGTTTTTGTGTTGTGTGGTTTTGGTCATGATGGACCGCAGCCTCCTGCAGGAGGGGAATGATTCAAAGAGTTTGTGTCCAGGGCGGGAGGGGTACACAATACAAACCCACAGGTAATAAAGATGTGTAAGAACATATTATTATTATAGCAAATAATTATCCCATTACACACAAACCTCAGGTCATGCATGTATTTCACAGTACAATGATACAGAATAAAAATGTGTGTAGGGCGGACATTGCGGTTGGTTGTTCCCAGGGTGCACACATCACAGGGTTTCTGCTTGATGTGTTCTGACAGTCTAATGCAGTGGTTCTCAACCTTTTTTGGGCCAGCGCCCCCCTGTCCATTATCCAGGTCTCTTACCGCCCCCCATCAAAAAAAGTTGGCTTTTTTTCTTCCCTGAATATTAATGTTGACTAATATTCTGTGTTATATCATTTAAAAAGCATGTCACTGAATGCCAAATAATAGATTTGATTTAACTGAGTAGTTGGAATATCATTATCATTAGTTTACCAGAGAGCAGAAAAGCCATGTGAATGTGAATAAAAATGCTGTTTATGAGTGTTAAACAAACTCAGACAACTTCAGAGAATACAAACAGACTGTTTTATGATGCTAATATTTATTATTTTTTTATTGGACTTTGTTAACAAAGTTCAGAGCACTGCGCTCTGGGACCGCTCAGAGATGGGTGCTCTGACTGAAAAGACGGTTTGCCCGAGCGAACTGACCGTTCGTGCATTTACTAACGTATCCGTAATAACACTGCTGACAGCTGATCAATCGCAAGCAGACAGAGTAGTGGTTTCCTATAGCAACAAAAGACGTTGACAGCTGTTCGGAGTGCTTATGTGTTCGTTTCCAGGGCATCACATGAGGAGCAACATATCACTAAAAGGCGATCGTAAAACAGTCTGTTTGTATTCTCTGAAGTTGTCTGAGTTTGTGAGCTAAAGCAGTGTCCAAGCATGACCCAGTTCAAAAAGCGGTATAAAAACATGGTTTTCACCAGGTACGAGGAGGAAGAAGGGCTTTGACAGTTGTTGTTTTCACAGATTATTTGTTTATTTACATTATCTGTTTTCTATTGTTGGTCAATATGTAAATATGTAAATAAATATTTGATTTAATAAAAAAATAATGTTTATATTAATTAAAAGTCAACTGCAGATTATTAATGATTAATCTCTGATTATTGGAGAAGGGGTAGGATTAAATAAGTTTATGCTTCTTCCTACTCCTTTTCGGACATGTGAAGTAAATAGTGTTTTTTTTCTTGTTTTTGTTTTGTTTTTGTTTTTCTTGTTTTTGTTTTGTCTTTTGTTGTTATAACTATTTCTTTCTACACATGTTCGAAATAAAGCATTCATTCATTCATTCATTCATTCATTCATCGTATATTTTAGTTTGTAAACGTTAAGACGAACACATCGCAATGCTAACCTCAGAATGGCACTAGGGATAACATCCACAACAACACTTAACAGTGAGTAATAGTGAGTTTGAGGCAATCTCCTGGATTTAATAGTATAATCCCTAGATACATTCTTGTTTGATTATTTTGTTTACATTTTCATCGCTATTTGACGTCCTCTTTTTAAAATGCTGTCAGATTAACCAACACCTGCGGGTGACTGGTTTGTCTTTGTTGTTTGAATCCCAGATTGCCCCCTTTAAATCTATGTAGATATCACTGTTCTTATTTGTTAATTAGATACATGTATTCAAATAAAATATTCCGTATTGGGCTTGATGATATGATATTTACAGTAAAAATATGATATTATAATTATAAACGTTTACCTGCTGAATATTGTGTATAATACATACAGCCGTTTCATTCGGTCAGCATGAAAATCAGGGGATGATTAGGAAGTTATGATGCTATGATGGACCAGTCCCGGTTGGACACAACAAACAGGGAGTAAAAATCGGGGTTTTAATTTCCCAAACTTGAGATGGAATGAAAGAGCCTTGAATAAAGCGCTATATCATACTTCCCTATTCCCATCCGTTTTGCTCG
>NC_137675.1:77573303-77598303 GCF_963989245.1 Nansenia antarctica
CAACCCCCCCCCCCATAGGGAACACGAGGTGAGCTGTGACTACCGTCCAGTGCGCTGTCCCAACAACCCCTCCTGCCCCCCCCTGCTCACCATGAACCTGGAGGCTCACCTCAAAGAGTGTGAACACATCAAGTGCCCCCACTCCAAATACGGGTAGGACCCCTCACTCTGGTCAGGACTAGTAGAGAATCAGACAGCATTCTCTCTCTGTCTCTCTCTCAGTCTCTGTCTCTCTCTCTCTCTGTCTGTTTCTCTCTTTCTGTCTCTCTCTCTCTCTGTCTGTCGCTCTCTCTCTCTGTCTGTGTATGTCTCCTGTCTCTCTCTCTTTCTCTCACTCTCTCTGTCTCTCTCTTTCTGTCTCTGTCTCTCTCTCTCTGTCTGTCTGTCTCTCTCTTTCTCTCTCTCTCTCTCTCTCTCTCTCTCTCTCTCTCTCTCTCTGTCTCCCCCCTTCCCCCTCACACACATTAACCCTCCCCCCTCCCTCCTCCAGTTGTACGTTCATAGGGAACCAGGACACGTATGAGACCCACCTGGAGGTGTGTAAGTTCGAGGGGCTGAAGGAGTTCCTGCAGCAGACGGACGACCGCTTCCACGAGATGCAGCTGACCCTGGCCCAGAAGGACCAGGACATCGCCTTCCTGCGCTCCATGCTGGGGAAGCTGTCTGAGAAACTAGACCAGCTGGAGAAGAACCTGGAGCTCAAGTTTGGTACGAGGAGAGAGAGAGAGAGACAGACACGGAGAGAGAGAGAGAGAATGGATGCATGGATGGATGTGTCTGTGTGTGTGTGTCACTCACCTTTGTGTGTGTGTGTGTGTGTGTGTGTCTGTTCCAGATGTGCTAGATGAGAACCAGAGCAAGCTGAGCGAGGACCTGATGGAGTTCCGTAGAGACGCCTCCATGCTCAACGTGAGTGTGTGTTTGTGTATCTATGTGTGTGTATGCATGTATGTATGTGTGTTTGCTTTTTTATGTGAGTGAAGCCAAACAAATAAAATGTATTTTAACATAGTCTTTTCCCTCCTCTATCTACCCCCCTTCCCCTCCCCTCCCCTCCCCTCAATCTCTCCTCTCCCCCCTCCATCCCCCTCTCCTCCTCTCCCCCCTCCCCCCCCCTCTCTCCCCTCTGCAGGATGAGCTGTCCCATATCAATGCCAGACTCAACATGGGCATCCTGGGCTGTGAGTTTCTCCTCTCCTCTCCTCCACCCCTCCCCCCCCCTCTCTCTATTTTTACATTCATCCTCCCTTTCCTCCTGGCTCATCACCCCCCCCCCCCCCCCTCTCTCTCTCTCTGCAGCGTACGACCCCCAGCAGATCTTTAAGTGTAAGGGGACGTTTGTGGGCCACCAGGGGCCGGTCTGGTGTCTGTGTGTCTACTCTACTGGAGACCTGCTCTTCTCTGGCTCCTCCGACAAGACCATCAAGGTACAGCAACACACACACACACACACACACAATAATAATAAATAATTTTGCCATTTAGCAGACGCTTTTATCCAAAGCGACTTACAATTACGAATTACAGGGACATTCCCCCTGGAGTAACTGAGGGCTAAGTGCCTTACTCAAGGGCACACTAGTAGTGGTGTGGCTTCAGGCGGGATTTGAACTCGCAACCTTCCGATCACAAGTCCAACTCACTATCCACTAGACCACCACTACACACACACACATGCACGCCGACGCACGCCGACACACACATTCACACAGGCGTGCAGATCCAAAACAGAAACCCACGCAGACAAACAACAGACACAGGCTTGTGGATACAAACTAGGGGTGGGCATCGACGATCGATAATTGATCGATAAGGATCTTGGTCGATCACAAAATAAAACATTTGGTCGATCACAAAAAAAAAAAAAAAATTTTTTTTTTTTTTTGTGATCGACCAAATGTTTTATTTTGTGATCGACCAAGATCCTTATCGATCAATTATCGATCAATTATCGATCGTCGATGCCCACCCCTAATACAAACACATTGAAACACAAGTTTACACATATACACGCACACACATTCAGCCACAGGGATGCACACACATTCAGCCACAGGGATGGGGATACACACACACACACACACACACTCACTCTCATTGCTTCTCTCCGCTAGGTGTGGGACACCTGCACCACCTATAAGTGTCAGAAGACTCTGGAGGGACACGATGGCATCGTACTGGCGCTGTGTATCCAGGGGTACGTCCATACACACACACACACACACACACACACACACACACACAGTCCTCCTGTTTTCAGGGCCTTTGTGTGTGTTCACTGACCCCCTCCTCCCCCCGCAGGAACAGGCTGTACAGTGGCTCAGCTGACTGCACCATCATAGTAAGTGATTCAGGAGGCTGCAAATCCACTCTGGAACAACACCTTAGAGTCCTACAACACTGCTGCTTTAGTCTCGCCAACAACGTGTGTGTGTGTGTGCGTGCGTGTGTGTGCGTGCGTGCAGGTGTGGGACATCCAGACCTTACAGAAGGTGAACACCATCCGCGCCCATGACAACCCCGTGTGCACGCTCGTCTCCTCCCACAACATGCTCTTCAGCGGCTCTCTCAAGGCCATCAAGGTACGGGGAACTACACTACCCACAATGCCCTGCCCACACAGCACTACACAACACCCACACAACCAACCCCTGCAGTCTGGGACGTGTTGGTCCTCTGTCATGTCGGGGCAGAGAGAGGAGAGGAAGTGGTCTGATTTGTTGTGTCATTGTAGATGATTGTGCGTTTTTGGAAATGAGATATTGAGAAGTAACGCAGCCACAGACGTCATGTTCATGTCACAATCTGAGTTCCTCGGTACAGTGTATCTGCTTATGAGGGCGGAAGGGAGGGAGGGAGGGAGAGAGAGAATACATACTATACTGGCTGTGCTCCATGTATCACCATGGTAACTAAGGAGAGTGGGAGGGAGGGAGGGATGATCTCACCATGCTAAGGGACTTTCCTTTATTTCCCAACTCTCTCTCTCTCTCTCTCTCTCTCTCTCTCTCTCTCTCTGTCAATGTTGCAACTCAATGACATCACCTGTGTGTGTGTGTGTGTGTGTGTGTGTGTGTGTGTGTGTGTGTGTGTGTGTGTGTGTGTGTGTGTGTGTGTAGGTGTGGGACATCGTGGGTACTGAGCTGAAGCTGAAGAAGGAGTTGACGGGTCTGAACCACTGGGTCCGTGCACTGGTCGCCTCACAGAACCACCTGTACAGCGGATCCTACCAGACCATCAAGGTGTGTGTGTGTGTGTGTGTGTGTGTGTGTGTGTGTGTGCGCGCACACTCTGTGGAGATGTTCAGTGTTTGACCACAATGAAAAAGGAAGAGATCCATTTGCCCAGTAATTGGACACTGTTCCAAATATTGAAACAAGAACTTTGTGTCTTCGACTTTGAGTTCCCCTCTGTGTGTGTGTGTCTGTGTCTGTGTGTGAGAGATGACAGCAGTATAAATGCCCTCGGTGGAGTTGGAGCGCCTAATGAACACCCCGGGGAGAAAGGAAGAGAGGAAGAAGAAACAAATCTCACAGGGAGAGAGAGAGGGAGAGGGAGGGAGAGAGAGGGAGGGAGAGGGAGGGAGAGGGAGGGAGAGAGAGGGAGGGAGGGAGAGAGAGGGAGGGAGAGAGAGGGAGAGTGAGGGAGGGAGAGAGAGTGAGGGAGAGTGAAGGAGAGAGAGAGCGGGGGTGGAGAGAGACTGACACCGGTATTGTTAATGAGAGACTTGTCTCTGAGACAGCATGAGGAGAAGAGAGAGAGGCAGAGAGAAATGAAATGTGTGTCTTTATAACAGCCCCCCCCGCCCCATGCTGTGGCATGTTCTGTTGGAGCGCTCTGATTGGTGTAGCCACAACTAGCTACTAGAACACCTCACCGTTACCATGGCGATGGAAGTTGATGACTTGCAGCTGTGCACCGCTTTACTTTCTTTTTTTATTCTTTTTTAAAACTGATAAGTGTGTGTGTGTGTGTGTGTGTGTCTGCAATTGTGTGGACTGTTTCTCTTTGCCTGAAGCTCCAGCTATATGGTACTAACTCTCTGTTTTACTCTACTGTGTGTGTGTGTGTGTGTGTGTGTGTGTGTGTGTGTGTGTGTGTGTGTGTGTGTGTGTGTGTGTTGTCAGATCTGGGACATCCGTTCTCTGGAGTGTGTCCATGTCCTCCAGACCTCCGGGGGCAGTGTCTACTCCATCGCTGTCACCAACCACCACATCGTCTGCGGCACCTACGAGAACCTCATCCACGTAAGGGACACGCACACCCAGACACACACGTGGTGACGACGATGACGACGATGATGATGATGGTGGTGATGGTGGTGATGATGGTGGTGATGGTGGTGATGATGATGAGGAGGATGAGGATGAGGATGGTGATGATGGTGATGATGGTGATGGTGGTGATGGTGGTGATGATGATGATGGTGGTGATGATGATTATGATGGTGGTGATGGTGGTGGTGATGATGATGATGATGGTGGTGATGATGGTGGTGATGATGGTGATGATGATGATGGTGGTTGTGATGATGATGATGGTGGTTGTGATGATGATGATTGTGGTGGTGGTGATGATGGTGGTGGTGGTGGTGGTGATGATGGTGGTGGTGGTGGTGGTGGTGGTGATGGTCGTGGTGATGGTGATGATGTTGGTGGTGGTGATGATGATGATGATGGTGATGATGATGATGGTGGTTGTGATGATGATGATTGTGGTGATGATGATGATGATGATGATGGTGGTGGTGGTGGTGATGATGAGGGTGGTGGTGGTGGTGGTGATGATGGTCGTGGTGATGGTGATGATGATGATCATGATGATGATGATGGTGTGGTGGTAATGATGGTGATGATGGTGATGATGATGGTGGTGGTGGTAATGATGATGATGATGATGATGGTGGTGGTGGTGGTGATGATGATGGTGGTGTTGATGCTGCTCTTCCTCCTCAGGTGTGGGACATTGAGTCCAAGGAGCAGGTGAGGACTCTGACCGGCCACGTAGGGACTGTGTACGCCCTGGCGGTCATCTCCACCCCCGACCAGACCAAAGTCTTCAGCGCCTCCTACGACCGCTCCCTCAGGGTGAGTGTGTGTGTGTGTGCATGTTTGTGAGTGTACACCTGTGTATTAGACTAGATTCAGCTTTATTGTCCTTGCCCTGGGTACAAGAGACACAACAAAATGTAGTTTGGCGTCTATTTCTAACCAGGTGGCTTAGTGTAAGGCAGGGGTCGGCAATTAGGTTTGGCCTCGGGCCAATCTTTTTTTGAGCCACCAGATGGCGTGCCAAAATATAATCAAAGGCTAATTTAAGTACCGTATTTTCCGCACTATAAGGCGCACTTAAAAGCCTTTAATTTTCAAAAAAACCGACAGTGCGCCTTATAACCCGGAGCGCCTTATATATGGATCAATTGGTTAATTTGTTGATCCATACTGGTTGTACACGGCGCTCAAGGCGCTCTGTCAAAATGTTTCAGTACGACTGGTAAACTACAAAGCCGCACCGCTTGCAGCATTACGGTAATCAGTAAACACCGGTATACTGTGCTTACTCACAGTCCCACACCACAAGACCCCAAGTAAAGAAGACTAAACAGAGTTTCCGAGGGAACAAAGTGAGATTCTTGGTGCTTTCAACTTGAAGTTTTAAAGTACCCACTCGATATAATAAACAACAGTTTAACGATCACTAAACACTTATCATTTGTGTATTGGATTCATTATTCTCGTTTGCCGGAGGCTACCGGTAAGGGAGGGTTGACCTTGTAAACATAGTTTCGTTTTAGCTCGTGTTCAAAAGCAAGAACTGTGTGTTCATCTAGTTATGTGTAGTTATGTGTTTTTAGCATGTCGATGTTCTCCCAGTATGTTGTCATGTTATTAAAATACAGTTTAGACCTTCGTAGCGATGTGTTTTGTTAGCTGTTAGCCGCTAGCAGCGTTTGTTGTGGTTTGGTCAGAGTCACTTTTCTCCCATTCAGTGTTTGAGGTGAACCAACATTCAAATACGCCTGTCGTGTTCAATCTTTCTCTGATTTGAATGTATGACACATCATTTGAAAGCTTACAATCTGTAGTTTAAGCATGTGTAAAAACTGAAAAAGTACGTTGCACATTTCACCAGGAGCTGTCACATATTGGTTGTTGGTTATAATTGTATAGCCTATTGGTTGTTTTCTGGTGTTGTTTTGCTCTGTTTGTAGTCTACTTGATGTATTTTTATCAGCTGTTAAATCACCACAGCGGTTAATCCACTAATAGAGATAATAGCAGATTGAAAATGCTTGTAGCTAACTACTCTATATCTCGTGGTTGCAGCTATTGCGAATTGCTATTCACGCGAGTCAGCTGTGAATCACCGCAGGTCCTTGACGCTTGTTGCAAAAATTGATGACGAACGGCTGATACTTGAGGTGGAAAAATATATATTTTTGACAGTGGAGCAGGTAGAACGTTGACGGTGACAACGCTCAGGTGGAGCTTGGACAACGGGAAGTTGACACAACACCGATGGAGAGGTGACGCAACGCAGTAGGTGGAGCTTGGGCGTAACGCAACCCCAGTCAAACGTTTGACTGCAGTATCTATTCTATGCGCCTTATAATCCGGTGCGCCTTATAATCCGGTGCGCCCTGTATATGAAAACAGTTCTAAAATAGGCCATTCATTGAAGGTGCGCCTTATAATCCGGTGCGCCTTATAGTGCGGAAAATACGGTAATTGATTGTTAAAAAATGAAATGTGACACGTTCGAATGCTTTGACTTTTCTTTCGAAAAATGTGAATACATTTCCGCGTTGTTGTAAATCAATGACACATCGCTAGTCAACTAACACAGCTTGTTTTGTGAGCCTGCTAACAATGTGAAGTAGTGTTCTAGTTAACTAGGTAGCAGTGGGGATTACTCACCCAATCCATTGCGTTGCTATTCTGGCTTGACTAACGAGTTTGTGTTGTGATTCTCAAATTGAAACGTAGTTCCGTGTTTCAAAAGAAAAGTCATTTTGATCATCCGATCGTCACAAATGTTACTGGAACTCCGCGACGGACCGCCTTATAAGACATGCATTTGTGGGAGATGCAGAGAATTGATCAAGATAACTGTAAACAAGCCGTATAGCTGGCGTAATAAACTTAACTGTAAACGAGGAGGTTTTTTTCCCTTTCCATATTTTTGAATAATAAATGTGTGGACTGACGATGTAGCGGAGCCTAACTTATTCGAATAATTGTTTAACATACTTTTATTCTGATCATTATTCCCCGCTCCTCCCAGACGTACAACGTCACATTATAATTGGATTGGCGATATTGTACCCTACTTGAGTGAGAAGTTAGCTACACATTTAACCTGCTCGCTAGCAAGAGAAAAAGAAAAGTGTCATCCAAAGGTCTAAAGAGGTAGGTTGACGGTGAAAACAGGGCATTTAAAGCGGAATGGACAGAGAACTATGCGTTCATCCTACCTGGTTTCATTAATGCAAAGCCGATGTGTCTTATCTGTAATGAAGTTGTGGCTGCTTGCAAAGACTATAATATTAAGCGGCACCACGAGACGGTGCACCTCGCTGCCTGATTGTCTGTCCCTGTGTCATTCACTCTCAACATGGTAAAAGTACAATAAGCATTCTTTAGGTGGTGGTAGATTCTCTATTCGGACAGTATAGCCGCTATATGTGGGAATGTCGGTCCGATATTGGAAAAAATATAAAAATAAGTGGATTCTCAAAATAATCTGCTGGGCCAAATATTATTGGTGATGGGCCAGCAATGGCCCACGTGCCGCCTATTGCCGACCCCTGGTGTAAGGTATTACAGTGAGTATAAACAGGTTTCCCACGGGTCCTTGAAATCCTTGAAAGTTTGTGAATTTGAGAAAAAGTAATCAAGGTCTTAAAAGTTTTAGAAAATAGACTTGAAAGTGCTTGAATTCCCCTCTCTCTCTCCAAAAAAATAAGAAAAATGTTAAAAAAATCTTTTTACTTAGCTCGTCTCAAAATATGCCGTGTTGGGTCCTTGAATTTGAGGGAATTGAGTCTTGAAAGTCCTTGAAAGGTGCTTGAATTTGATATTTCGGAAGGTGTGGGAACCTTAATAAATAAATCAATATAAGAATGAATGAAGTGAATATACAGTACATGAGATGAATATCAATATGACGTGTACAGTTGAACAAGGGCGATAGGTCTTGTGGTATGTTACATATACGTAAGTAGAATTAGAGACCAATGTAACACATATGAGGTGTGTAAACAAGCAGTAGTGCAAAAGTTAAATTGCCTAAAATTGAAGTTCTGAGTGCAGCCAGTAGTAGAGGTGGGGGGGGGGGGGGGGTACACTGATACTCTGAGTCAGTTTGTATGTGTCACTCTTGTGTCGGAAATGTTAACTGTGTGTGTGTGTGTCTCTCTCTGTGTGTCTCTCTCTGTGTGTGTGTGTGTGTGTGTGTGTGTGTGTGTGTGTGTTCTAGGTGTGGAGCATGGACAACATGATCTGTACCCAGACGCTGCTGAGACACCAGGGCAGTGTAACAGCGTTAGCCGTCAGCAGGGGGCGCCTCTTCTCCGGGGCGGTGGACAGCACCGTCAAGGTAGGCATAGCAACCTGTCAAACTGTCCGTTACCAAGCCAACACATCCGTGTCTGTCGCTCACTGACCCCGTCATCCGATGGGGTCCTGATCGCCTGAACGTGTATTTATAGTCAGGCATGTAGTGGACAGCCCTATAATCCAGAGTGACTCAAAGTAGAGATGGGCTTGTACTTTCAACTTTTTCCCTCTCTCCCTCCTTCTCTCTACCTCACTCTCTCTCTCTCTCTCTCTCTCTCTCTCTCTCTCTCTCTCTCTCTCTCTCTCTCAGGTGTGGACGTGTTAGAGGAAGAACGGTTAGCTGAGAGGTTGCGGTCGATAGGAGCTAGGAGTATGGACCAACCTCTATGGACCGCACTCTCGGTGTCAAATGGACCTTATAAACTCTTACCGTCATGCACACACACGCACACACACACACACACACACAATTTCTCTGACACACAAGTGTACTCACACACACACACACACACTCACACACACACACACACACACACACACACACACACTCTGATGTTTAACTGATAGTGACTCTACAGCCACAGAATAACGTCATCTTTTGGGATCAAGAGTCAACAATTTTAGTAAAATGTAACTTTGTAATCTTCACCTACGACCCCTGACATGATGAGGGTCTTGACCTAGGACCCCTGACATGATGAGGGTCTTGACCTAGGACCCCTGACATGACGAGGGTCTTGGGGATGACCTTTGTGACCTTAGTCCCTGTGCATTGCGGGACCCTGGAGCTGGAGGATTCTGAGCTTGCCTTATGCTCGTCAGCCACCTCATTGGACTACGCCAGGCCTTCTCTGATTGGACGCCACAGCTTCCTCTTTGGCCTATCGGGAAGCAGAGCGTCACGGCCCTCTCCGTGTGAGAGGACGGCGCTTACGGACACGCCATGACGACCCAACTGACGAAGACGATGATGATGACGACGATGATGTTGATGCCTATGCCATGTTTAAACTAACTTGACTTTACGGGGCGCGTTCTATGCCAATCGCATTGCAGTTTTAAGTCTTTTTTAAGGGGTGGAGCCCTCACTCCATATCCGCAACGCCGCGTTCGACGTCGCCGGGGGAAACGTGTGCGGTGTTTGGGGGTCCACGGCCACACGGGGGTCCGGAGTTAGTGTCCGACCCGTAAATGCATGCCACGCCCGTCCACGGTTCCGTCGGGCATCCTCCGATCACTGTACGATCGGACTCGGCTCGCTGCATGCTGAACACTTAGAGGGTCCGCTGAGAGGGTCCGGAGGCGTGTGACTGCAATGTCGTTGGTGTGGGATGCTCCCAGACTAGAGGATTCACTCGGTTAGGGTTTGTTTAAAAAAAGATAACTCTGTACTTTCACTTTGTACCCAGTGCCATGACAGAGGGGTGGGGGCAGGGGAGGGGCGGGGCGGGGTGGGGCTTTGTCTGGGGCCGCTTCACAGTTGTGTGTCAATGTTTAGGAATGCCCCTCTTAACGAGTTAGCCACATAGGGGAGAGGGACAGAGGGAGAGGGACCGAGGGATTGTTTGTGTGTTTTAGTGTATGTGTGTGCGTCTGTGCGTGTGTGTGTACATGTGTGCGTGTGCGTGTGTGTGTGTGTACGTATGTGTGTGTGTGCGCGCACGCATCAGTTTAAAGTGCCATCAGTGCAGAGTAGAATTGTTCCTCCCTCTGTGGTAGACAGTCGCTCTCTCTCTCTCCCTCTCCCTCTCTCTCTCTCTCTCTTTCTCTTTCTCTCTCACTGCTACTAACATTGACTGGTTGATGAGTAGATAATCATGAATACTGATCATTCTAATGGATTAATATGCGGGGGGAGGGGGGTGGGGGCTGAACGATGTGTCTTTGATGCGATCATGGTTTAATTTTCTTGTATACTTGTATCATGTAAGCCTGATTTGAGCATTAAAGCCGTGTACACTTTGTCCTCTCTCTGTCTGTGTTCCTGACTGGTGACTGACTGTTATCTGACTCGTCTGACTGTTACTGTTGTCTGACTTACTGTTGTCTCAATGTTGTCTGACTGTTGACTAGACTGACTGTTAAGAACTGAGGTGAACAGTTCTGAAAGGATGCCATCGTTCTAGGTTTTGTCCTGCAACTAACTGTCATTTCAAAAACATGGAACTGGATTATTTAGGGTTCCCGCGCTGGACTTAAAAAGCCTTAAAGTCTAAAATCCAGCAATCCGAATCACAAGGCCTAAAAAGGTCTCAAGTTTCAGTTATTAGGTCTAAAAAAATGAGGTGCTAGATCTAAAAAATTTGATTACCTTGTCCTGCAAGGAAATCAGTCCGACCACATCTATTTACATGGAAATTAATCAAGCTGGAACCAAAGAAATGCCAATTAGCTGCTCCCGGGAGAAATTATTGGCGAACGAAGCTAAGGCAGGATGACAAAAAGCTATCATAGGTGTCTATTCTGTTCAGAGGTCTAAAAAATGTCTAAAAAGGTCTTGAAGGTCTTTGACTTGTTGAAACTTGTAGGAACCCTGATTATTACATCCGCACATTGGCTATATGAATATGCGGACTGGATCTGGAATAATGTTCCCAAAATTACAAGCATCATTACTACAGTCTATCAGATCTGCTCCGTCGATGCTCGCTTCACCTATCTGTTCATCTCATCACTCATTGATGCTGCAGTCCTTCAGGTGTGGCGGTAGAGGGCGCCAGAGGAGAGGTAAAGGTGTTGAAGTACAGCAACATTGGCAGCCACTGTGCTAAACAACACATGAAAATACTACTTGTACCTATCTACCTGTATATGGAGGACCAAGTCTGTCAAAATTAACAATAAATATATAGATAAATAAATGTGTATGAATAAAAAAATTAATGAATACACAGTAATGTAACTAAATAAATACATTTCTATATTTAATAACAACCTTTAATAACCTTTATTTGTATAGCACTTTTCCTATACATAATTCCTCCTTTATTTGTATAGCACACTTATAAAGACAAAATAATAATAATAACTTTTATTTGTATAGCACTTTTCCTGCAAACGTTGCAGCTCAAAGTGCTTTAAAATACTGAGTCTGACTAACTTCTCTCACCATTTCATCCTCTCTGAGTCCTCAGAGTCCTATTAGGTCTACAGTGCAGAGTACACACACACACACACACACACACACACAGGTTCTGCTAAAGTATCAGTTCCTCTGCTCGTGATAGACTGACATCAAACAACTTGACTTTTATAATTCCCATATAAGGATTCGGTTAGCTCTTTAGGACTGGGTTGTGTCTGTAAACATGTTGTTCATATGTTTGGCTTCTGCTGGGCCATGCCTAATAAACATGTGTGACTGAACCGTTAGACACAATCTATTGAATTCCATTCAATGGAAAAAGACAAAAGCTCAAACCCAGTAAAGTTGAAGGGATTTTAATCAAAATCAGATGTAAAAAATTACTTTTTCTTCCCCCGAACAAAAATAATTACTTGATACAAATGTAATTTGCCCTAAAATGTCTTTCAAGCCAACATTCACTGAAGAACAGCCATCAAGACCAGCAGCAGTGGAAATTTCCAGATCACAAGCCAGGAACTCCTTTTCTTGAGGGCCACAAGCCAGGAGCTCCTTTTCTTGAGGGCCACAAGCCAGGAGCTCCTTTTGAGGGCCACAAGCCAGGAGCTCCTTTTGAGGGCCACAAGCCAGGGGCTCCTTTTGAGGGCCACAAGCCAGGAGCTCCTTTTGAGGGCCACAAGCCAGGAGCTCCTTTTGAGGGCCACAAGCCAGGAGCTCCTTTTGAGGGCCACAAGCCAGGGGCTCCTTTTGAGGGCCACAAGCCAGGGGCTCCTTTTGAGGGCGCTGTTATTTTGGGGGCTACCGTGGGCGATGATGTAACCAGATCACTCCTGCAAGGCTCTGATGGGATCACTTTCATGTTCTGGATCATTCCCTCATAATGCAGTGAGAAGTTACTCTGTATAGAAGGAGCAAAGTAGAAGAAATAGATTTAAAAGACACTGTTAGCCAGAACTGGCAAAGCATGTGGGAGAAGGGTGAGATGACTGACGTGTGTGTGTCCTTTCTTCTGAAAGCATAGTGTAAGGATATAATGTTACTATTGATCCTCTGGGGCCTTCGTAGTTCATGTGAGGTGGAACACACTAGCAGATAAATCAGTTTTGATTATACTAACATTGTCATCACATTAAATGGTCATGATGGAGAACAGTCTTGGAAGAGAAGAGTATAGGGACATGGCCTGTGATGTTTCAGAGACGCTTACATGCAGGTCTCGGATGAATTCGATTTGAGGGATATCCTTCATTGTGGCCTCATGACGTAAAATGGCCTCCTCGTCCCAAGATTGGGTCATAATCTCCTGGATCAATCTGCAGGGTTCAAAGACACAGTGCATAACAGGATTCAACAGTCATGGTGGAAACAACCGACCTACAGTACATATACTGTAGTTTCAGCCGAACAGTGGAAATCTGCCCTGAGGTTTTGAAACTGTGACCTTGTGACTTCCTCTTACTGTTTTTCCTCCTTGCCCAAAATGTCTGCCAGGTAGGGTATGTTTGGGTGGCTCCAGCACTCGTCGATGCCCATTTTTGGGTAGTACAAGACATAAGCACGGCACATCTCATCAGTGGTCGCGAATGCCATCTGAGAGGAAAACATTAGACATACGTAGATGTTGTTGACTTCGTTACTTGAGCTCTGCAAAGACAATAAAGTTGAATCTAATCTATCTTATTCAATGTAAATACATGAAGCCATCAAATTAAAATCTATTTTTAACTGAGACATGAGAAGTTATGGAGTAGCAACATAATACCAGCACAAGAGTGTAACAGGTTTGTAAGTAAAAAGGTTCTACTGAGAAACCAAAAGGGTTCTTCCACAGGGACAGTCCAAGAACCATTTTGTAACCCTTTTTCCCCACTAACAGTGTATACAGTACACCAACCTTTGTTGGTCCTGTGCGATCAACAGTATTATAGGTGCACTCCACCATAAGCTCATCACCCTGCAGTGGGAGAGAATTGTTTTCGCTTTAGAAGTAACTCCACAACCAATAATTGACATCAACAGACCACAAACACTACACATTGGTCCACTCATCATATAGAGTACATGCAAGTAATAACAATGATAACATTTTAAAAAATGAGGGCAGTGGATTACAACAATATTCAAAGGAATACTTACTGGTTTAATTGTCTTAATGTTCCCAAGGTGGTTACCCTGCTGATACTCAAAGTCGTAGTCGTCATCAAAGCCCAGTACGTCAAGTTCCTCTCCGCCCCTGTTCATGGTAAAACAACCAAGAGCTCAAAGTGTTAGAAAGACACAGCTACTCCAGTTAACCCAGTATAACTTCTAACCACTAGATGGTGCTCAACACTTAGAAGGACCGGGAGAAACTGCCGGTCACATAGCCATTGGCTTTACCTCACGTTTACGCACCACACGTTTCTAATTCAGAGCTACGCATGGCAGTAGTGCAATTCGCCGACATCTGAATATGACAAAAAGATTTCACTCCTAGTAAAGCCAGTCCGTATTCCTGGCAAATGTGCAATAATGGGGCGGCTGTGGCTCAGGAGGTAGAGTCGGCATCTAATGATCGCAAAGTCAGCGGTTCGATCCCCTCATGTCGAGGTGTCGTTGGGCAAGACACTGAACCCCACATTTCTCCCAATGAGCAGGCCGGCACCTTGCATGGTAGCTTGCCGCTATTGGTGTGTGAATGTGTGTGTGAATGGGTGAATGAGAGGCCATTGTAAAGCGCTTTGGAATAAGGCATATACGTGCAGTCAATTTACCATTAGCCAGGGACTGAGGTTAGTCATGACTAATTCTGGGATCAGCCCTCCAATGGGAGCCTTCCCCCTCACCTGAAATGGCCGACTCGCACCTTCCTCCCGGCCAAGTGAGTGTGTAGGAACATAGCAAACACCTGGAGGTCAGGCATAGGGTCAGCCAGGAACTGGTGAGGGAGGAGAGTCAGTGACAGGAAGAGGAATGAGGGCATATCTTAAACTGGATCCATGTCAAACTTCCCTTTCTGTTAAGACACCATGCTGGATCCCATCTCTGTTTCTCCAATGAATTTTGTAGCCAATAGTCTCACCTCTTTTCATGGCATCTATGCGTACCTCTGAAAAGTGTGAGGTGTTACACATGCCGTAGCTGTGGAAGGCTGAGGTGTGGGGTGGGATGGCGTAGCCCCATGTGGGAAGCACCGCAATGCCTAAAGTTAAGGAACCCACGTCATGCTGCCTGAGCTGGGCAGTGTAGTACATCCTCATCCCCGAGTTGTCCCTCCGGCCTGTAGGGGGTGACAGTAGCCAGGTTGATGGACACAGCCAGAGCTAAATACTGCATTGTAGTGCCGGAGGAAAAAGGAAAGACGTAGGCAACGTAATGATAACTGTTTAATCAAAATAACAACTTGTACTCTCAGTACAGGACCAGAAAATAGATCACCAAAACTGTTGTGTCTAAACAGGAAGTTGCAACGTTAATAATCCTCCCCTCTGCCCCTAGTGCCAGAACTGGTTCCCTCCCACTACACAACCAACAGTAAGAGGAGAACATGAACCCATAATGTAGTCACTACACCAGCCCCCCCAGTGTTCACCTCAATATTGGAAATCCTCACGGCGAGGAGGGCGTATGGCCCGGCCCCTACGATCGTAGGTAAAGTCAGGAGGTGCGGGAGGAGGTGTGACATCGCCCATCACGTCCTCCTGCAGGGAAGGACGGGGGGCAGTGACGACCGGGGGCTCGCGAGCTGCGGGGGGTTGTCGGGGTCGGAGGGGGGAATGGCCAGGGCGCGGCAGGGGAGGTAGGACTGGAGGCCGGCCTCTGCGCGGTGGCAGGGCCAAGTCCAGGGGCAGTTCAAGGTCCAAGTGGGCCGGTTTGAGGCGATCAACGGACACACACTCAGGCCTACCCCCCATGTCAACCATGAAGTTCTTGGCTCCGGCCTCGATGACACGGAAAGGCCCGTCATAAGGAGGACGTAGTGGAGTCCTGTGGCCATCATGACGAATGAAAACGAACCTCGCTGAGTGCAGCTCCGGGGGCACCCTCGAAGTAGGGACACCATGCTGCGTAGTCGGGACCGGGACGAAGGTCCTGGCGCTGTCCAGCAGGGAGGCGCGCTGAGCGGCGGCGGACCAGGGCTCCGTTGACTTGGGAATGAAGTCACCGGGGACCCGCAGCGGCTGTCCAAACACCAGCTCAGCGGACGACGACTGGAGGTCCTCCTTAGGCGCTGTCCTGAGCCCCAGCATGACCCACGGCAGCTTGTCAAGCCAGTTGCTGTCCGTGAGGCTGGCTCGAAGGGCGGCCTTCATGGATCGATGGAAACGCTCACAGAGCCCGTTCGCCTGCGGGTGATAGGCGGTTGTGCGGTGGAGCTTGACCCCCAGATTCTCCGCCACCGCTGCCCACAGCTCTGAAGTAAACTGTGAGCCACGGTCAGAGGAGAGATCAGCCGGGGTGCCGTAGCGGGAGACCCACACCGCGATGAACGCCCGGGCCAGGTCGGGGGCTGTCGTTGAGGAGAGCGGAACTGCCTCCGGCCAGCGAGTCGTCCTGTCCACCATGGTAAAGAGATAGGTGTATCCGTGCGAGGGGGGCAGCGGCCCTACCAGGTCCACGTTTACATGATCGAACCTCCGCTCAGGCACAGAGAACTGCTCCAGGGGGGCCTTGACGTGTCGATGCACCTTGGCGCGCTGGCAGGCGATGCACGTGTCTACCCAGGCCCTCACATCCCTCTTGAGCCCATGCCAGACGAATTTCTCTGACACCAGCCGTGAGGACGGTTTCCTACCAGGGTGAGACAAGCCGTGTATCGCCTCGAAGGCGGGGTGCCTCCAGTTGGCGGGGACCACCGGTCGTGGCTGACCCATGGAGACGTCGCACAGGAGCGTGGCCCCTGCGTCACCGAAAACCACCTCTTCTAGGCGCAGTCCTGTGTCCGACAACTTGAGAGCCTGGACGGCGGGGTCGGCGGCCTGGTCTGCAGCCATGCGCGCGTAGTCCAAACCCAGTTGGACCGCACCAACCACCGCCCTGGAGAGACAATCCGCGACCTGGTTGGACTTCCCAGCAACGTGCTGGATGTCTGTGGTGAACTCGGATATGTAGGCGAGCTGGCGCTGTTGGCGGTCGGACCACGGCTCCGCCACCTTGGACATGGCGTGCGTGAGTGGCTTGTGGTCCACGTAGGCCGTAAACTCGCGGCCCTCCAGTAAAAAACGGAAGTGTCTGACAGCAAGCCACAGCCCGAGGAGCTCCCTGTCGAATGTGCTGTACCTTTGCTCTCTGGGAGACAGCTGGCGGCTGAAGAATGCAAGAGGCTGCCAGGCGTCCCCAACCCACTGTTCGTACACCGCTCCCACAGCAAAGTCAGAGGCGTCCGTGGTGAGAGCAGTGGGTGCCGAGGGCGAGGGGTGGGCCAACATGGCAGCGCGGGCCAGGGCCGCCTTGGTGTCCTGAAAGGCTTTGACACGCTCCGCCGTCCAGTCCACCGGCTGCTTCAGAGTCTTGCCCTTCTGGGCATCGTACAGAGGCCGCAGGATGTGAGCGATGTGGTGGAGGAAGCGATAGTAGAAGGTTACCATCCCGATGAACCCCTTGAGCTCGCTGATTGTGCTGGGGCGCGGGAAAGCAGCGACAGCTTCCACCTTCGAGGGGAGGGGGGTCACCCCCTCTGCGGAGACCCGGTGCCCGAGAAAGTCGATGGTGTTCCGTCCGAACTCACACTTCGCCGGATTGACAATCAGCCCATGTTGGCTGAGCCGTGTGAAAAGGGCCCGGAGGTGGGACAGGTGCTCCTCCTCCGTGGTGCTTGCGACGAGGATGTCATCCAAGTAGACGAAGAGGAATGGTAGGTCCCGGAGCACCGAGTGCATGAGGCGTTGGAAGGTCTGCGCCGCGTTCTTCAGGCCGAACGGCATCCGCAGAAACTCGAAGAGTCCAAATGGCGTGATTACGGCCGTCTTAGGGACGTCCTCGGGGTGCACCGGCACCTGATGGTACCCCCGTACCAGGTCCACTTTGGAGAAGAAGCGTTTGCCTGCCAGGTTCGCTGAAAAGTCCTGGACATGTGGGACCGGGTAGCGGTCAGGCTTGGACGCGTCGTTGAGGCGGCGGTAGTCCCCACATGGGCGCCACCCGCCGTCTGACTTAGGGACGATGTGCAGGGGAGACGCCCAGGGGCTGCTCGAGCGCCGAACGATGCCCACCTGCTCCATATGCGCAAACTCCGCCCTGGCGATGGCCAGCTTCTCCGGGTTGAGGCGCCTGGCCCTGGCGTGGAGGGGAGGCCCCTCGGTCTCGATGTGGTGCTCCACTCCGTGTTTCACCGTGGGCGCGGAGAAGGTGGGCTTGGTAAGGTCGGGGAATTCGGCGAGCAGCCGAAGGTACTGGTCACTTTCGGCGAGCGTATTGGACCACCCGCTGTAGACCGCCTCCCCCTGCGTACAGGCGAAGGAAGCGAAAGTCTGTGAGTTGACCAGGCGCCTGTTCCCCACGTCCACCAACAGGTTGTGGGCGCACAGAAAATCCGCACCAAGGAGGGGAAATGTGACAGCCGCTATGACAAAATCCCACGAAAAGCATTGCCCTCCGAAGCACACGTCCACCGCCCTAGTGCCATAAGAGCAGATAGGTGTGCCGTCCGCGCCTGCCAACTGCGGACCACGCTCCTCCTTCGCCACATCCGATCTCTCTGCCGGAATGATGCTCCACTGGGCACCTGTGTCACAAAGGAAACTGCGACCAGAGGCGGTGTCTTGTATGAAGAGCAGCCTGTTGGTGACGCCAGCGCTCAGGGCCACTACTGAGTGCCGGCCCCGCCGTTTCCCGTCGGTCCGAAGGTGCAGGGTGAGCGGCACCGTTTGGCCTTGGCGCCAAAAGTGGCGTGGTAGAAACAATGGCCCGCAGCGTTACCCTGCTGGCCAGAAGGTCTGGCGTCATCCTTCGCTCTCCTGCGACGGTCGGGTGGCGGGGCGGCCGCGGGAGCGAGCAGGTCGGGGGACCGTTGAGGCATGGCCAAGACGAACCGGTCCGCCTCCCTGGCCAGGGCGCGGGGCTCCATGATGGCGGTGTTGGCCAGCGCCATCCTAACTTGAGCTGGCAATGTGCGCATGAACAGCTCTGTGAAGAGGATCATGGGGTCTTCTGTACCGAGCAGGTTTAGCATCCTCTCCATGCGCGCAGAAGGCCTCTCGTCACCCAAGTCCGACATGGCAAATAGGCGACGCACCCTCTCCGCAGTGGACAGTTCAAATGTCTCTAGAAGCAGGGCCTTGAGGCGCTCATATTTGTTCGTCGTCGGGGGAGCAGACAAAAAACCTACCACTCGAGCTGCGGTGGAGCTGCCCAACATTGCCACAGCATGGTTGTACCGGTCGTCGTCGTCATCGATGTCACTTTTGTTGAAATGTGCCTCTACAATAGCAAACCATGCAGCAGGCGTTGAGTCCCAGAACTCTGGTAGCTTGAGAGTGGGAGTGTGCGCACCACGCGTTACCCTGACAGGGGATGGTGATGGCTGCCGCTGGTTTGAACGTCTTCCTCGCCCGGACATTTTGCAGGATTGTAATGTTCGTTCGCTGGTTTTTGTACACAATTACGTTAACAAAAATCCACGTCGGGGTCACCAGTGTAGTGCCGGAGGAAAAAGGAAAGACGTAGGCAACGTAATGATAACTGTTTAATCAAAATAACAACTTGTACTCTCAGTACAGGACCAGAAAATAGATCACCAAAACTGTTGTGTCTAAACAGGAAGTTGCAACGTTAATAATCCTCCCCTCTGCCCCTAGTGCCAGAACTGGTTCCCTCCCACTACACAACCAACAGTAAGAGGAGAACATGAACCCATAATGTAGTCACTACAGCATGCAATTTTAACTTCTAACTACCACAGAGGTCCAAGCGTTAACCGGCACTTCCTTGAAGCATCAGCAACTTCTTGGTCTGCAATATAGCTCATCTGTTCATGCTTCATGATTTGACTGAAATGTTACGCGCTTCCTGTTTGACATTGTTGTAGTGTATTTCCAGCCTGTAGAAGGTGGTGTCATGATCTCCTCCGATGGAAATACCGGTATTTTCCGGAAGCTCAAACACCTAGGGATGGAGAAGATGCAGAAACTAATGTATCACTTTTCCCTGGTCAAAAACCTTACTCATCCAGTTCTATAAATATGAATGTAGCATGTGCGCACATGCGTTTGTACCCAGCATCCCAAGAAGGGGGCAGTCTCACCCCTCCTCCAATTCCCCACAGTGTCGCCACTGTCCAACACTCCTCGATTCTTTCAGGCTCATAGCACGTGTACTCGTCAGTCTTGGTCACAGATGATGGGCAGCCATAGAGCAGCATGTGGTGGATCAGGTCAACGTTCTCAATGATTGGCTCATACTGAACAAGTAAAATGGGAGGTAGAGAGGAGAGTGTGAATAAGCACGTAACTTTGTAACCAATGTTAAACACAACACCCTTGTTCAGGGAGTGAAAAATGTGTAATTACCAGCCTTCATGAATTGGCACAAAACCATTAAATTAGATATATTTACCCGATAACAGTGACGTCTCCCATTTAGTTTCGGTACTGCAATGATCTTGCATTGGTAGTGTGTGCGAATGGCAGGGACAATAAACTGCAAGGAAAGAGATAGCCAAGTGGGTTACCACAATCATGCAGTAGCATTCCATTCCACAATGACATGTAGGTTTAATATACTACTTGTACTTGCATCATACTGTAATTGGGGAACAGGAATGTTTGACCAACTGACTGATCACATCAACAGGTAATTCAAAACTTATCCTCAAGGTGGCATTGTGGTTAAAGTATTATGAGCCTGCAACATTATGCATCAACACATGGTTTGAGAGGTACGATGTTGACCTCTTGGTGCTGGGGAACCACAAGACAAAAATATTCCAGAATTCCTCAGATCTCATTCCTAGTGCATCAAGTCAAACTTACATCGTGAACAGTGTAGTAGAAGATTCTATGAGACGGAGAGAGGTACGTGTCTACAGCAGTGCAATGTAACTTAGATAATCTACCTATCATAACTTTAATTTGAGTGCACATGATAAGTTGTACATGCATTTAAGGATGAGTGCACATAAATTCTGTCATGTTGTATCAAAAATATTGGTGTTATGAGCGTTTTAGAGACTTTAATTTAGCTAACCTCGTGGTTCATTTTTCTGTATGCTAGCGCTCATCACTGTGTCAGCTAGCGCTCATCACTGTTCTCCGTGTCAGTTAGCTGAAATGTTCAGTTGTCCTTTTTTGTGCTAGGTTGACTCGTGCTGAGAAGACACCTACATGTTTTGTTTTGGCTTGATTGCAAACTGTTAAAAAAAAGTCCACAACTCAGACAACAATCTACCATAATGTCAAGTTTTATTCAAAGGACATTATCACAACGTCTCAATACAATGCATTTTTACAAATCAAAATATAGAGATAGATACTGAAACAGAAGATAGATTAATGGTTTTTAGAGGAACATTCATCCTGAACTCTCATCAACATGTCCTTTTCTCTCTCTCTCTCTCTCTCTCTCTCTCTCTCTCTCTCTCTCTCTCTCTCTCTCTCTCTCTCTCTCTCTCTCTCTCTCTCTCTCCCCCTCTCTCCCCCCCCTCCTCCTCCGTCCTTTCTAGATGTCATTGGTGCGGACAGTTACCACCGTGGGCCTGCGGGTGGGCCTGCAGGTGGGCCTGGGCTTTACCTTCAGTGAATGCCTGTGCTGGCTCGTCCGTCGCTTCAGTCGCTTTTGGCTCAGGCGTGGCTTCTGGCTCAGGCGTGGCTCCAGAGGGCCCCTGAAAGAGGTGTTGTTCTTCCCTTCATGGACCGGATGCGTAGAACACCTCTTCACTCCTTCAATGTAACCAACACTTTGTTCCACCTTTCCGTTCAATTACACTATGTCAGTGCCCACAATATCAGTGTCTAATTGTGTTGAGAAGAACCTTGCTTATGGAGTCTTTGCTACATGCCACGTCTTGAGCGAGTGGCTAATATAGGTATTAATCAAGTAATAATCCATCTAGGCTATATGAAGTGTATTTACATTTACAACAAATTACATTTGTTGACAAGTCCTCCACAGTGCTATTTTAACCTAACCCCCCCCCCTCCTCCCCCTCTTTCACTGTTTCCCCCCCTAGGCCCATACCGTGCACCTGTCCACTGCCACATGGTCTGGAGACTTCCTTCTCTCGCCTCCTGGGCCACATCCTGTCTGCTACCGCCTCCTTGGACCTGTGTGTGTTTGCCTTCACCAACTCACAGCTTAGCCGTGCCTTGCTAATGCTACATAACAGGGGCGTCGCCATCCGTATCCTCACCGATATGGCCTACACACTCATCACTGGCTCCAAGATAGGGACCCTCCGTAGGGCAGGTACGCACGGTAGCGAACTCCACAGGCTGAGTCCTCCTTCTCCAAGTGCAATAGAAGAGAATAATAATAATAATAATAATAATACATTATACTTATATAGCGCTTTTCTAGACACTCAAAGACGCTTTACAAACTGAAAAGATTGAGTAGTAATAATAAAAAGAAACAAAAAATAAATAAAAGAAAGTATAGGGGCCTAATTAAGGTAGTGCTGGGGACATATGGGAAGGGGAGGGGGGGGGGAGAGGGTTAACTGGTGAAGGCGAGCTTGAAGATGTGGGTTTTGAGGGCCTGTTGTTTAAATGTTGGGAGGGTGTTGGCCTGTCTGTCTGTTGTGGTTGGGGAGGGCGTTCCAGAGGGACGGGGCTGCGGCTGAAAAGGCCCTAGGTTTAGGGTTTAAGTTTAAGGTTTAAGGTTCAAGATTCTTCCCTGCTGACCTTTTACTCCAATACAGTTTGAGACGGAGGCATGGAGAGGGGAGTGGAGGGGAGGAGAGGAGAGGAGAGGAGAGGAGAGGGGAGTGGAGTGGAGTGGAGGAGAGGGGAGGGGAGGGGAGGGGAGTGGAGTGGAGTGGAGTGGAGTGGAGGGGAGGGGAGGAATCGTTTACCTGCAGAATGAAGGGATCACCCAGTAGGGAGTTTACGGGCTGATACAGATAACAAACAGATGTTTCCATAAAGCCACAGTAACCTGTTGCCCTCTCCTAATATGTGACAGCAGCTGGTGAAACCGGGAACAAGTCGACCAACCAATCAAAATGTCAATGACACACTCGCTAGTCAAGCCAAAACATTACAACGCAGTAATCCCCACTACCTAACTACTACCACTACCTATTCGGTGAGTAATCCCCACTACCTAACTAGGTAGTAGTGGGGATTACTCACTGAATCCATTGCATTGCAGTGTTTTGGCTTGACTAGTGAGATTTTCAATAACGCTGACATTTATTTACATTTTTCTGAATAAAAAAGTCTGAACGGTCGCCAAGTCGGTTGGCGACTTATTCCCGGTTTCACCAGCTGCTGTCACGTATGTCAAACAGCACCCTGAGCTCCCCCCGTCTAGTCAGCTAAATATAACGCCTGTGCTGCTTATTTATATGCCGCCTTGAAGGGACGCTGATGAGGGGAACTCTCTTGCTCATCAGGTCTGTTCCATTCTGTCTGTACTAAACAGAGAGAGAGTCGTCAGCGGACCCACCACCTGGTACACCTGGTACCCCCGTGGTGATGAATAGGTAGCTGACGAGAACTGCCCTGAGGGGGACTTGCCAGCACAAGCCCTCTGAGTCACTGAAATCCAGAGAAACCAGAGATGGTTTCTGTTGATGTTATATGAATACCTCACTCTCTCTTTCTCTCCCTCTTCCTCCTCCTGCCACTTTTAACTTAATTAAAGATACACTATCCCCTACTGAATTGGCAACCTGACAACAGTCAATTAAAATGTGTGTGAGAGAGAGAGGGGGGAGAAGGGGATGCTGGTTGACTATGCAGGGCCTGTCTCCACTAACCTTTTCCAAATCTGTTAGGGTCACGGTCACACAGTTGGTTCACTCCGTGGTTCACCTGACATGATTCACCTGACATGATTCACCTGACATGATTCACCTGACATGATTCACCTGACATGATTCTCCTGACATGATTCACCTGACATGATCACCTGACATGATTCTCCTGACATGATTCACCTGACATGATTCACCTGACATGATTCACCTGACATGATTCACCTGACATGATTCTCCTGACATGATTCACCTGACATGACTGACCTGACAGACCTGACATGATTCACCTGACATGATTCTCCTGACATGACTGACCTGACATGATTCTCCTGACATGATTCACCTGACATGATTCACCTGACATGATTCACCTGACATGATTCACCTGACATGATTCACCTGACGTGATTCTCCTGACATGATTCTCCTGACATGATTCTCCTCTGTGTGTGTGTGTGTGTGTGGCCTCCTCATCTCCTTCAGGTATCATTGTGAGGTGTGACGAGAGCGGCGTGCACAAGTTTGTGGTGGTGGACGGGCGCCGTCTGATCATGGGTTCCCTCAACTGGACCGCGGCGGGCATCCATAAAAACAGTGAGAACATCCTGGTCACGGAGGAGCCGGACCTGGTCCAGCCCTTCATCGGAGAGTTCCAGAGGCTGTGGGACGACCCGGAAATCATGTGAACGACCCGGAACACCATTACCCTCGCTACAGATTTGAAGCTTGACTCTATACTAATGTCTTTGTAGCGATTTGGTGTGGATCAAGTAGTGATCAAGTTCGGTAGACATTGCTTTTTACATTTATATGACATCCTTTCTCTTCGTTTATTTGTTATGTATGGCAATATGTTTTTATATTAGTTAGTTTGTTACAAGTTATTTTGTTAAAGTTATTACAGTTTTGTTGTGATTTATTATTAACTGTTGACTGAGGCAGAAGTTATTTTCTGTGTTTCACATACGTGTATGTGTATTTTCTCTGATTTTAAAAATAAATGTGATTTGATGATTTAGGTGGTGAAGAGGTAGTAGAATACCAATACTGTGAATTTAGTCCATCCCATGCTTCCTGACAGTTAAGAGAATGATGGATTCTCCTGATGAATACCAATGCTGGTGCATTGCACTCAGGGATTTATTTATCTATATATTTATTGTTCATTTTGACAGACTTGGTCCTCCATACCTGTACACCTGTGTAGCTGTACAGTATAGTTACTGATAGACACTCACCCATGGCTACTTCTTCTGTGAGACTCGGCACCACGTGCATCCAAGCCTTACAGTAAAGGTTATTATTTAACGGTTAACAGACCCTGATGATGCGTAATTTTTCCCATTTCTCACACAGCTGATACAGTCCAAGGTTGTTAAAGTCACAGCTTGCCTATCAAGTCAACTGGATACAAAGCAGCCTTAACCTGCCAAATAATCAACTCAAATCGAGTGTCCGTGT
>NC_137675.1:77603303-77608303 GCF_963989245.1 Nansenia antarctica
CGCTTTGGAATAAGGCACTACATAAGTGCAGTCCATTTACAGGTGTTTGATACCCTTCCTCATTCCATTCTTCCCTGCATCACAATGAGCCTGGCCTCTGGTTTCTACCTCCACCAGCCTCCCCTGCTGGAGCAGATGTGTCGGTCTTATGAGCCTTAACGAGCGGTTAGGGACCTGGCTGATCCTCTTAGTGTGTCTGTGACTCCTGCCAGCAGACTCTCTAATGGAGCAGCAATAATCTGATGGTCCGCGTCTAATCCTACTGGGATTATACACACAGACACACACACACACATGTACACACACACACACACACACACAGGCACACGCACGTACACACACATACACGCACACACACGCTGGCCGTAATCTAATCTAATCCAGACCACTTTGCACGCACGCACGCACGCACACACGCACGCACACACACTCACACACACACACACACACGCACACGCACACGCACACACACACACACACACACACACACACACACACACACACACACAGTACACACCAGCCGTAATCTAATCTAATCCAGACCCACTTCGCCAGCTCTGATCACCCATCAAATAAGACACACCACAAATTAAAGAGGATGATCCCGGGTGGCGAAGAGCCAGGAGACAGCAGAGAGGAGACACAGATCCTCTACGAAGGCCAGGAGGTTAACCTGCTCATGTCATGGGGTCAGGAAAAACTCCATGGTCAGTCTGAAGTGCTTTGAGACAAAAAAAATAACTAAGGAAGGTAGGAACTCCTCTCTCCTTAGCTGTGAATTACTCCTGTTCCAGGGGGCAGACCACAAACACAACCGGTGACCCACCTCACAGAGAAGAGATTGACTCCCCCCACCCCCACCACCCCACTCCCACCACCCCCCTCCCCCCAGCCCCCGTTCACACCTCCTAATGGTGCCTATGAGGTGTGAGGTGTATCGGGGGAGATATGGGGAGAGGCTGTGGGGAAGGAGAGGGGAGAGAAGATATGTAGCTGTGGGGGAAAGAGGATACGGGGGAGTAGGGGGGAGAGAGGCTATGTAGGGAGGAGGGGGGGAGGGAGGCTATGTAGCTGTGGGGAGCAGGGGGGAGAGAGGATATGGGGGAGGAGGTGGGAGAGAGGATACGGGTGAGTAGGGGGGAGAGAGACTATGTAGCTGCGGGGGGGGGGGGGGAGGGGCTATGTGGTTGAGGGGGAGGAGGGGGGAGAGAGACTATTTAGCTATGGGGGAGTAGGGGGGAGAAAGACTATGTAGCTATGGGGAGGAGGGGGGAGAGATACTATGTAGCTGTGGGGGAGGAGGGGGGAGAGATACTATGTAGCTATGGGGGAGGAGGGGGGAGAGAGGATACGGGGGAGTAGGGGGGAGAGAGACTATGTAGCTATGGGAGAGGAGGGGGGAGAGAGACTATGTAGCTATGGGGGAATAGGAGGGAGAGAGAGGATAGAGGGAAGTAGGGGGGAGAGAGAATACGTAGCTATAGGGAAGGAGGGGGGAGAGAGGATATGTAGCTATAGGGGAGGAGGGGGGAGAGAGACTATGTAGCTATGGGGAGGAGGGGGGAGAGAGGATATGTAGCTATAGGGGAGGAGGGGGGAGAGAGACTATGTAGCTATGGGGGAGGAGGGGGGAGAGAGGCTATGGGGGAGTAGGAGGGAGAGGGACTATGGGGAAGGAGGGGGGAGAGAGGCTATGGGGGAGTAGGAGGGAGAGGGACTATGGGGAAGGAGGGGGGAGAGAGACTATGTAGCTATGGGGGAGGAGGGGGGAGAGAGACTATGTAGCTGTGGGGGAGGAGGGGGGAGAGAGGCTATGGGGGAGTAGGAGGGAGAGGGACTATGGGGAAGGAGGGGGGAGAGAGACTATGTAGCAATGGGGGAGGAGGGGGGAGATGTATTGGGTGAGGATGGGGAAGAGAGGAGGGGGGAGATGTAACGAGGGATGAGACGGACAGATGACATACCGTATAGTATTTCTAACTGTCCTCTCTCTCTCTCTCTCTCTCTCTCTCTCTCTCTCTCTCTCTCTCTCTCTCTCTCTCTTCTCTCTCCCAGACCACTTGACTAACAAACTGCAGGCTCCACTAATCTGATCAAATCATATCTGTATCATAAAGATCACAATGTTCACTTCAAAATCTGTCTGTCCAACTCGTAAGGGAGGTCGTATAGGCTACAGCCAGACCGACAGTCTTACCCTTGCAGGATGACTAGTGTAAACGACTGACTAGCAGGTAACATAATGATGTATAGTACTGCATGGTACGGTCTTTGTTTTCTCACTCTGTCTGTCTGCCCCTCTCCCTCTGTCTGTCTGCCCCTCTCACTCTGTCTGTCTGTCTGCCCCTCTCACTCTGTCTGTCTGTCTGCCCCTCTCACTCTGTCTGTCTGTCTGCCCCTCTCACTCTGTCTGTCTGTCTGCCCCTCTCACTCTGTCTGTCTGTCTGCCCCTCTCACTCTGTCTGTCTGTCTGCCCCTCTCACTCTGTCTGTCTGTCTGCCCCTCTCACTCTGTCTGTCTGTCTGCCCCTCTCACTCTGTATGTCTGTCCCTCTCACTCTGTCTGTCTGTCTGCCCCTCTCACTCTGTCTGTCTGCCCCTCTCACTCTGCCTGTCTGCCCCTCTCACTCTGTCTGTCTGTCTGCCCCTCTCACTCTGTCTGTCTGCCCCTCTCACTCTGTCTGTCTGTCTGCCCCTCTCACTCTGTCTGTCTGCCCTTCTCACTCTGGCTGTCTGTCTGCCCCTCTCACTCTGTCTGTCTGTCTGTCTGCCTCACTCACTCTGTCTGTCTGTCTGCCCCTCTCACTCTGTCTGTCTGCCCCTCTCACTCTGTCTGTCTGCCCCTCTCACTCTGTCTGTCTGTCTGCCCCTCTCACTCTGCCTGTCTGCCCCTCTCACTCTGTCTGTCTGCCCCTCTCACTCTGTCTGTCTGTCCCTCTCACTCTGGCTGTCTGTCTGCCCTTCTCACTCTGGCTGTCTGTCTGCCCCTCTCACTCTGTCTGTCTGTCTGCCTCACTCACTCTGTCTGTCTGTCTGCCCCTCTCACTCTGTCTGTCTGCCCCTCTCACTCTGTCTGTCTGCCCCTCTCACTCTGTCTGTCTGTCTGCCCCTCTCACTCTGCCTGTCTGCCCCTCTCACTCTGTCTGTCTGTCTGCCTCACTCACTCTGTCTGTCTGTCTGCCCCTCTCACTCTGTCTGTCTGCCCCTCTCACTCTGTCTGTCTGCCCCTCTCACTCTGTCTGTCTGTCTGCCCCTCTCACTCTGTCTGTCTGTCTGCCCCTCTCACTCTGTCTGTCTGTCTGCCTCACTCACTCTGTCTGTCTGTCTGCCCCTCTCACTCTGTCTGTCTGCCCCTCTCACTCTGTCTGTCTGTCTGCCCCTCTCACTCTGTCTGTCTGCCCCTCTCACTCTGCCTGTCTGCCCCTCTCACTCTGTCTGTCTGTCTCACTCACTCTGTCTGTCTGTCTGCCCCTCTCACTCTGTCTGTCTGTCTGCCCCTCTCACTCTGTCTGTCTGCCCCTCTCACTCTGCCTGTCTGCCCCTCTCACTCTGTCTGTCTGTCTGCCCCTCTCACTCTGCCTGTCTGCCCCTCTCACTCTGTCTGTCTGTCTGTCTGCCCCTCTCACTCTGTCTGTCTGTCTGCCCCTCTCACTCTGTCTGTCTGTCTGCCCCTCTCACTCTGTCTGTCTGTCTGCCCCTCTCACTCTGTCTGTCTGTCTGCCTCACTCACTCTGTCTGTCTGTCTCACTCACTCTGTCTGTCTGTCTGTCTGCCCCTCTCACTCTGCCTGTCTGCCCCTCTCACTCTGCCTGTCTGCCCCTCTCACTCTGTCTGTCTGTCTGCCCCTCTCACTCTGTCTGTCTGTCTCACTCACTCTGTCTGTCTGTCTGCCCCTCTCACTCTGTCTGTCTGTCTGCCCCTCTCACTCTGTCTGTCTGCCCCTCTCACTCTGTCTGTCTGCCCCTCTCACTCTGCCTGTCTGCCCCTCTCACTCTGTCTGTCTGTCTGCCTCTCTCACTCTGTCTGTCTGTCTGCCCCTCTCACTCTGTCTGTCTGTCTGCCCCTCTCACTCTGTCTGTCTGTCTGCCCCTCTCACTCTGTCTGTCTGTCTGCCCCTCTCACTCTGTCTGTCTGTCTGCCCCTCTCACTCTGTCTGTCTGTCTGCCCCTCTCACTCTGTCTGTCTGTCTGCCCCTCTCACTCTGTCTGTCTGCCCCTCTCACTCTGTCTGTCTGTCTGCCCCTCTCACTCTGTCTGTCTGCCCCTCTCACTCTGTCTGTCTGCCCCTCTCACTCTGCCTGTCTGCCCCTCTCACTCTGTCTGTCTGTCTGCCTCTCTCACTCTGTCTGTCTGTCTGCCCCTCTCACTCTGTCTGTCTGTCTGCCCCTCTCACTCTGTCTGTCTGTCTGCCCCTCTCACTCTGTCTGTCTGTCTGCCCCTCTCACTCTGTCTGTCTGTCTGCCCCTCTCACTCTGTCTGTCTGCCCCTCTCACTCTGTCTGTCTGTCTGCCCCTCTCACTCTGCCTGTCTGCCCCTCTCACTCTGTCTGTCTGTCTGCCCCTCTCACTCTGTCTGTCTGTCTCACTCACTCTGTCTGTCTGTCTGCCCCTCTCACTCTGTCTGTCTGTCTGCCCCTCTCACTCTGTCTGTCTGCCCCTCTCACTCTGTCTGTCTGTCTGCCTCTCTCACTCTGTCTGTCTGTCTGCCCCTCTCACTCTGTCTGTCTGTCTGCCCCTCTCACTCTGTCTGTCTGTCCCTCTCACTCTGTCTGTCTGTCCCTCTCACTCTGTCTGTCTGTCTGCCCCTCTCACTCTGTCTGTCTGCCCCTCTCACTCTGTCTGTCTGCCCCTCTCACTCTGTCTGTCTGTCTGCCCCTCTCACTCTGTCTGTCTGTCTGCCCCTCTCACTCTGTCTGTCTGTCTGCCCCTCTCACTCTGTCTGTCTGCCCCTCTCACTCTGTCTGTCTGTCTGCCCCTCTCACTCTGTCTGTCTGTCTGCCCCT
>NC_137675.1:77613303-77623303 GCF_963989245.1 Nansenia antarctica
AGCTAGGTGCAGGGATACGGCTATACAGTATGTTAGCAACTGACGCCTAGTAACAACAACGCATAGTTGTTATCGCCACAGTACACACAGGATAAAAGGCAGAGGGTGGGAGACCGCGGAGAGAGAGAGAGAGAGAGAGAGAGAGAGAGAGAGAGAGAGAGAGAGAGAGAGAGAGAGAGAGAGAGAGACAGAGACAGAGATACAGAGAGAGAGAGGAGGGGGGAGGCTAAAGTGTTGATAATGGATTTTCTTTGTGAGAAGTCAGAGGACGACAGGACGCACTCATCAGTGCGTGTACATTTCATTGAGAGATAAGGAGGAGAAACAGAAGGAGGGAGAGAGGGAGGGAGAGGGGGAGTGGATGAGGGAAGATGGGGGGAGGAAGCAGAGGGAAAGAGAGATGGAGAGAGGGAGACAGGAGGAGTGACAGGAAGAGAGATTAGGAAGAGGTAGTGAGCGAGAGAAAGATGGAAGGGGAGGGAGGGGGGCAGGATGAGAGATGAGTACAGGCAGACAGACAGTTATACTGTAGAGAGAGAGAGAGGGAGAGAGGGAAAGAGGAAAGGGGGAGGGAGGAGAGCATCCTCTCTCAGCGTCTCAGGAGGCTCACATGGTGAAACCTGAGCTCTGGCAGAGACAGCCCTGCCTCTACAGCTGCAGCACAGACAAATAAGGCCACAACTCTCTCGCAACCCTCTCACAACTCTCTCACAACATTCTCACAACCCTCCCACAACAATCTCACAACAATCTCACAGCCCTCCCACAACACTCTCACAACCCTCCCACAACACTCTCGCAACCCTCTCACAACTCTCTCACAACATTCTCACAACCCTCCCACAACAATCTCACAACAATCTCACAGCCCTCCCACAACACTCTCACAACCCTCCCACAACTCTCTCGCAACCCTCTCACAACTCTCTCACAACATTCTCACAACCCTCCCACAACAATCTCACAACAATCTCACAGCCCTCCCACAACACTCTCGCAACCCTCTCACAACTCTCTCACAACATTCTCACAACCCTCTCACAACATTCTCACAACTCTCTCACAACATTCTCACAACCCTACCACAACCCTCCCACAACAATCTCACAACCCTCCCACAACACTCTCGCAACCCTCTCACAACTCTCTCACAACATTCTCACAACTCTCTCACCACGCTCTCACAACTCTCTCACAACGCTCTCACAACGCTCTCACAACCCTCTCACAACCCCCTCACAACTCTCTCACAACAATCTCACAACAATCTCACAACAATCTCACAACTCTCACAAATCTCTCAGAACCCTCTCACAACCCTCTCACAACCCCCTCACAACAATCTCACAACAATCTCACAACCCTCTCACAACCCTCTCACAGCATTATCGTTGCCCTCTTACATGGATCACGCAACAACATTCTCGCAACATTAGAACAGCTCTGCTTTTACCGTTGCAGCACAGGCAAAGGCCCCCCACAACTCTCTCTCAACGCTCTTCCAACGTTATCAGCTCTATCACAGCGTAAAAATAATAGGATTCAGTGCAGGCGTAGAGGAGCACCCAGAGGACCCTGGTACTGAATCCATTCCTGGTCTGTAAACATCTAACATGGTGTGGAAAGATTCAGAACAGGAGATGAAGGGGAGGAGAGAGACTGGATGAGAGAGACAGAGAGAGAGAGAGAGAGACAGAGATATATCAGGATATGGAGGGTATAATGGTAAATGGACTGACTTATATAGCGCCCTATTCCAAAGCGCTTTACAATAGCCTCTCATTCACCCATTCACACACACACATTCACACTCCAATGGCGGCAAGCTACCATGCAAGGTGCCGGCCCGCTCATTGGGAGCAATTTGGGGTTCAGTGTCTTGCCCAAGGACACCTCGACATATGACCAGCCGGGGTTCAAACCGCCGACCTTGCAATCATTAGACGCCGGCTCTACCTCCTGCGCCACAGCCGGCCCATATACATATATACAGTATAGGCTATATAGGCTGAAGGTGAAGTGTGTCCTCCCCCGCAGTCCCTTGGGTGAAATGTGTACTCCTCTGGTTCCCTCAGGTGTAGTGCACTCCCCCCCCCCCCCAGCCTGCAGTCATGGACGAGATGGACCTGCCCCAGATGAAGAAGGAGGTGGAGAGCCTCAAGTACCAGCTGGCCTTCAAGAGAGAGAAGTCCTCCAAGACAGTCACGGAGTGAGTAGCTCCTAACGCTTTACTAACCTCTACTCAACAAGTGTAGCTTCTTTACTCAAACCCTACTCCACTAGAAAGGCGAGAGAGAGAGAGAGAGAGAGAGAGAGAGAGAGAGAGAGAGAGAGAGAGAGAGAGAGAGAGAGACAGTCACAGAAGGAGTAGCTCCTCAGCATTCAGACATGCGCCCCTCTAACACTTTACTAACCTCTACTCAGAAAACAACGTTAGCTTTGCTCAAGCCGTACTCCACTAGAAGAGACAGTGAGAGCACACTCCCTCTCTTTTCAACGGTCCTAAAACCTCCAGTCACCTGTGAATGGTTCACCTGACAGTCATTAGTGAATGTCTTAGCTAAAACGAAATACCTCCCTCCCTCCCTCCCTCCCTCCCTCTCACTCCCCCTCCTCTCTCCTTCTCCTCTCCTCCCTCCCTACTTCTCTCCCTCCCTCCTCCCTACTTCCCTCCCTCCCTCCCTCCCTCCTTGTCCTCTCTCTTCCTCCCTCCCCCCCTCCCTACTTCTCGCCCTCCCCCCTCCCTACTTCTCTCGCTTCCTCCCTCCCTTCCTCCCTCCCTCCCTCCCTCCCTCCCTCCCTCCCACTCCCCCTCCCTCCCACTCCCCCTCCTCTCTCCTTCTCCCCTCCTCCCTCCCTACCTCTCTCGCTCCCTCCCTCCCTCCCTCCCTCCCCTCTCTCTCCCTCCCTCCCCCTCTCTTTAGCCATTAAGACTGGACTGTGAAGGGTCAGGGGGTTGTGGAGCTGAGTGGTGGTATTCCCTGTCCAATCACAGTCATTATTACTGGAGCACAGGGGTCCCCGTGTCTGTAATGAGGTGGTACACCCCAATGCCCCCCCCAGGCAACCTAAGGACACAACCTCCCACAGAGAGCTGGAGAGAGAGAGAGAGTGTGTATGTGTGTGTGTGTGTGTGTGTGTGTGTGTGTGTGTGTGTGTGTGTGTGTGTATGTGGGATGTCCATGCAGGGTTTAGCCTGTGTGAGGGAGCTCAGAGGACAGGAGCTGCTTCAGATGCGATCATCAGTGCTATTGATGTTATTATTTAAAGTACCAGAGCGTCCACGCCGTGTCAGTGATGGTGAGAGGCACTAGGGGGCGCTGCAGGAAGGGGGGGGTGCTATTGTGACTGTTGTGTTATTAAGACAGGGCTTACGGCAGCTATGTCAGGACAGCTATTACTGTGATTGTTGCTAGACTGATGTGACTGGTGTATTGACTCCTCTCTCTCTCTCTCTTTCTCTCTCTCTCTCCCTCTCTCTCTCTCTCTCTCCCTCTCTCTCTCTCTCTCCCTCTCTCTCTCTCTCTCTCTCTCTCCCCTCCCTCCCTCTCTCTCTCTCTTTCTCTCTTTCTCTCTCTCCCCCCTCCCTCCCTCTCTCTCTCTCTCTCCCCCCTCCCTCCCTCTGTCTAGCCTGGTGAAGTGGATAGAGGACGGGGTCCCTGAGGATCCCTTCCTGAACCCAGAGCTGATGAAGAACAACCCCTGGGTGGAGAAAGGGAAGTGTGTCCTTCTCTAGAGGGCCACACCCCTGCCATGACCCCTGACCCCCTGACCCTAACCCTGCCACGCCCATGACCCCTAACCCCCTGACCATCTGACCCCCTGACCATAACCCTGTCCCGCCCATGACCCCTAACCCCCTGACCTAAACTCTGCCACACCCATGACCCCCAACCTCCTATGTCCCCCACCGCCCTGACCTCAACCCTGCCACGCCCATGACCCCTAATCCCCTGACCTCAACTCTACCACGCCTATGACCCCCACCCCCCTGACCTTCACCCTGCCACGCCCATGACCCCTAACCCCCTGACCTCAACTGCCACGCCCATGACCCCCAGCCCCCTATGACCCCCACCCCCTTGACCTCCACCCTGCCACGCCCATGACTCCTGAAAGGGCATGACAGGACAGCGCCCCCCCCTATCTCGCAATGAATGTACAACAGTCTACAACTGATATTCCGACCACACACACACACACACACACACACTACTTAACGCTACATAGCTCTGACGTAAGGTGACGTACCACCGGTCCTGGAGCGCTACACACTCACTGCAAGTCTTCTGCCACGGTGACGCATCGCTGATGTGATATAATCCTCCTCCACGTTTCTCTATGGGTGTGTGATCTATTTATGCAGCTGCCAATCCACACCCGCTTTCTCTACTCTGTATCACTCGACTAGTCTACCGTGTGTGTGTGTGGTTGTTGTTGTCTTTTTGCGAAAACAAGTTTTTAGGAACTTGGGTCAAATTCTCACTGCCAGACTGTCCGTCAGCCTGCGGTGCGATGTGGGGATGGGGGGGATGGGTGGGGTGGGGGTTGGGGGGGCGGGTGGGGATGGGTGGACGATGGGTGGGGGGGAGGGGGATGGGTTGGGGGGGATGGGTGGGGCGGGTGGGCGATGAGAGGACAGGCAGAGCCATGAATAGGTATCTATATATCTGAATCTATCTGGCTCAGGGGCCTCAAACTGGAGGGCGACGATTTTCGGATAGAAATACATCGGCAGAGAACAGAAATGGTTCTCTTTCATGTCGAATAGGTGACTGGGGCAGCTCTGTGCGTTCTGTTTCTATCTGCAACACTCTAAAAGTCTCAATCGACTGAACGAAGAGCCCCAGGACTTTAACAAAACAATCATACAGTCACTTTCCTGGGCTTGAACCACTAGAACCTTCTACCAGACTAAAAAAAGTCTGGAAAAACCAGCCTAAAACTGATCAGAACATGTCTAAAACAGTTTTTAAACGGGTTTAAACTGGTCTAAAACCACTCTAAGCTGGTCTAAAACGGACCTAAAGAAACAGCAGGCCTGGGTAGAGCAGGGTTTTAGCAGGAGAACACTTTGAGTAAGAATTCAAGGGTGACAACGTAAACAATGGTCGCTATGGTCACGCTATGGTCACATGACTTCTAAGACTCACACTCAGAGCAGCTCTTATTTCCACATGGTTTGTTCTTTCAGTAATAGTTATGTGACTAAATTGTGCATCTTGTGTTAAAACATGTTACATTCTAAAGCCGGGTGAATTAAGTGTCGCTTTGCATGGATGTTGCAGAGTTGGAGGTTTGGATATTAAATGATGTTTCTTTGTGTATCGTCAACATTGAGCCCTAGTCTGGTGTGTTTAGGTCACATGGCTGTCTGTCTGACTCCCTTTCCTCATCACGTACAGTCTGATACACACACACCCACACCCACACCCACACACACACACACACACACACACACACACACACACACACACACCCACACACACACACACACACACAGACACTCTCCGCTCACATACATATGTACAGACAATCCCCTTTAACTTATTAACTTATTGATCATCCTTGTATTTATTTATCTATTTATTTTTTTGATGACTCCTCTCACAGCATGCGCTGTGGCTTTAGACGGCCATGTTGTTTATGATGTCCGCAACTGTTCCTCCCTAAAAAACAACAAAAACAACAACAACAACACCTTGGCAGTTCACCATCTTAATACTGCCTTGTACACAATTTCCTTAATCCCAGAATGTAAACGTGTGGCATGAGGTTTGACCATCACCAGTGACCTCAGCACTGGCTTGTGTGTGTGTGCTCTCACCTATGTGTGTGTGTGTGTGTGTGTGCGTGCGTTTGTGTGTGTGTGCATGTGTGCGTGCGTGCGTGCGTGCATGCGTGCGTGCGTGCGTGTGTGTGTGTGTACACGCCAAGTGTTTTAGTGGCAACTTCACCCTATCGCATGTGGAGGTGGGTGGTGAGAGAGGTCACACACGGGCCAGGGTTAATGGTCAACAGTACACTCTGTCAACTGAGGAGGCGTGTGGGGGGAGGCAAGGATGTGGATTTGTTTATTACTACAGTCAATTTACTAGTTTGTTTTGTTTTTCTATATAAACAGTAGGTATGTTATTGCTACAACAAAAACGTCTCTAACTATCTAGCAAATGTATTCCTTGTAAGAGTGCTTTGGGGAAAATTATGCATAAGATCAAGTACTAGTTTAATGATGATGAGCAATAAATAAATGATCCTTTTTTATTGAATGTTTTACAAAAACATTTATCTTATTGAATAAAGTAGAGGATTTTTAGACCGCTTGGTTGTCTTTTTGTGTGTGCATATGTGTCAGGGTGTGTGTGTGTGTGTGTGTGTGTGTGTGTGTGTGTGTGTGTGTGTGTGTGTGTGTGTGTGTGTGTGAGAGCATGTTTGAGTGAGGTACAACTCACCTTCATCTTTGTGGTATTGTGGGTTATTTTCTCCTGTTGGTTATGAATTAAAGAACAATTCTGAGTTCAAGACTATTTATTTAAAGTACAAAAGTATACAGATATCAAAGCTGGATTCTGGTCTGGTCTGGTAGAGAGAGAGAGAGAGAGAGAGAGAGAGAGAGAGAGAGAGAGAGAGAGAGAGAGAGAGAGAGAGAGAGAGAGAGAGAGAGAGAGAGAGAGAGAGAGAGAGAGAGAGAGAGAGAGAGGGACAGAGAGGAGCTGCTTGGTCAAGCTGAGAGAGAGAGAGAGAGAGAGAAGAGAGAGAGGCAGAGAGCTGTGTGTTCCAGAGGTGAGAGCGAAGAGAGCGCCTGTCCTTGGGCCCACACCCTTACTTATAAACAATAGTATGCAAATACAGTCACAATACAGTCACAGACAATGGTCCTATCACATTACCTAGAGATGGTCAAGGTGTGTGAAAAAGGGGAAGAGGCCAGGAGGTCATAAACCGCCATCTTAAGATACAGGCCTTCAGGTCCTCCCTCTTGTGAATGACCATCTCCAACAAAGAGTCGTAAAACCCCCATTCCCAGCAGGACAGGCCCACACCACATACCATGCATGTGTGTGTGCAATCAAGTGAAAATACTACAGTATCTCTCTGAGCTGATCTGTGGGAAAAAAAGAGTGAAGGGAGGAGACAGACAGACAGACAGAGAGAGCTTATCTGTCTAGAGCAAGCAGACAGACAGGCGAGCAGAAAAAGAGAGAGGAGACAGAGAGAAAGAGAGGGAAGAGGGAGAGAAAGAACAAGTTTTATCTGTCTGGAGCAGACAGACAGAGAAGTAGGGAGACAGACAGACAGGTAGACCAGCAGACAGACAGAAGCTCCACTCTTCTTCCCAGAAGCACCAGAGAATGTTCCAACTCTTCATCTCTCTCTCTCTCTCTCCCTCTCTCTCTCAGTGACTGAATAATGCAAGTAGGGGGAGAGGTATGCAGGGAGAGAGGTATAGGGGGCTGGGGTGGGGATTGGAGGCCCTCCCTCTCTCTCTCTCTCTCTCTCTCTCTCTCTCTCTCTTGAATAATAGAAGGAGGGAGTGAGCGATGGGTTGACACACTCGGGGCTCAGGGTGTGTCTCTGTCTGTATAGATCCATCCCCCCAACCCTGAAAACCCTCCCCCCTCTCGCCTCCCCCTCTCCCATGCTGTCCTTACTCACAAACCCTCGTCCTCTCTTCCTCTCCCCCCCCCCCGCCCCCCATACTGTCTGCTACAGTCATAAGGGACTAATGCACTAGATAATGGCCACAGACTCTGCCTTCACTCTCAGATTATACACACACACACACACACACACACACACACACACACACACACATGCACAGACACACACAAGGGACTAATGGCCCATCGGCCCTCTGCCTCTCCATTCACTCGTGGATTAAGATTAACAATCCTGGCGCTATCCTATGCCCACACACACACACACACACACACACACACACACACACACACACACACACACACACACACACACACACACACACACACACACAGGACTGCTCTCTGAGCTGCTGCACCAGATGCCATCTAATCTGGGAGGAGTAATCCACTCGTTGGTGCCCTCTCTCTCTCAGGGGGGGGGTTATAAATACATACAGGACCACAGGTCTGCCTCAACACTCTCACACACACACACCACTGGACTAATCTGCCCATTCAATCTATTACACCCCCCCCCCCACACACACACACACACAGAGTTGTACTTTAATGAGCAGTACTGCAGGTTGGGACATGTAGTGCCATGTGGGAGGGTGTACCAGGGTGTGTGTGTGTGTGTGTGTACAGGGGGTAGTAGAGGGGATCATCTGTGTCTGCTGTAGGTACCCCTAATCCCCGTTGACCCTCTCTTTACCATTAACCCAGAAACACGCTTAATCCAACTATCCTCCATCCCCCCGAACGCCCTCTGTCCACCTGTTCCCAACCTCCCCCCACCCCCCTCTCTCTCTATCTCTCTCTCTATCTCTCTCTTTCTCTTACCCCCTCTGTCACTCTCTCTCTCTCTATCTCTCTCTTTCTCTTACCCCCTCTGTCACTCTCTCTCTCGCGCTTTCTCTCTGCGACAGGACATTCTAGAAAACACCCTTTATTATCAGAATGTCCACCTAATGAATTGTTGTACACGACCGGGCATAAACACAAGATTGTTCCAGTGATAAGAGATTCATTGGAATTCTATACATCACATCTTGAGGCCCTTAACCCTAACCCTAACCCTAACATGTACACTAACCCTAACACTTACACTAACCCTAACACTTACACTAACCCTAACACTTACACTAACCCTAACACTTACACTAACCCTAACACTTACACTAACCCTCAGCTTTGCAGGAAGTTCCAAAGAAGTTCCAGAAGAAACTGCGGTTTCACTGAGTAAAACAGTAGTGAGGTCAAGGTGGAAGTGCATTCCATCCATAAGAACACTGCTGGGGGCCTATATGTATCACCAGATGGCCTAGACTGAGAGAGAGGGAAATGCAGGAAATCAAATGAAATATATCAAATGTTTTCTGAAAAGATCAGACTCTGAGAATTCAAAATGATGACTTGTTTCATATAATGCGAGCAAAACCAAAATATGAGAGTCACATTTCACAGACATATCTTATTGAGGTTCATCATTTTTACCAGTAGACATGTGTGGTCTGAGGAGAAAATATGGAACAACGGCCCGGATCAAAACAACCCGGCCACAGGAACCCTGATCCCATTCTGCCATCCCCCTCTCTTCTCTCTCTCTCTCCCTCCCTCTCTCTCTCTCTCCCTCCCTCTCTCTCTCTCCCTCTCCCTTTCTCACTCTCCCGCGCTCTCTCCCCACTGCTCCCTCTCCCTCGCTCATTCTTTCTCCCTTTCACTCCCTCTCTCTTTTCTCTATCTGTCTCTCTCTCTCTCTCTCTCACACACACACAGACACACACACACACACACACACACACACACACGCACACACACACACACACACACACACACACACACCTGTGTCGGGGGATATGGGTCATAGAGGGGGCAAATTTCATTAAATGAGGACAGAGGCAGAAATCCTGACACATCAGTCAGTGAACAACCTGCCACATTCCTTAAACACACACACACACACACACACACACACACGCTTGTGAGCTGAGACCTTACATGGGGCTAATTAGCAGTGACCGTGTGTGCATGCGCACGTGTGTGTGTGTGTGTGTGTGTGTGTGTGTGTGTTCGTAGCTGGGGATGGGGTCCTGCCCTCTGGCCCAGTTTTGTCTGAATGAAGCAGTGCTGTACAGTGCTGTAGGCCCACGGCACCTCATAGCTGGTGGAGGTAGAAATCAGAGGACGGGTTCATGGTAATAGATGGAACAGAATGAGGAATGGTATCGAACACATGTTTCAACCTCCATCAGCCTCCCTTGCAACACACAGACCAGACTAGACCAGACCAGACCAGATCAGACCAGACCAGACCAGATCAGACCAGACCAGACCAGATCGAGCACCTGTAGAGGTGG
>NC_137675.1:77635803-77665803 GCF_963989245.1 Nansenia antarctica
TTTTCGTTGTAGGGTACACTGGCACTGTGACGTCATACTACAGTTACAAAAGTTGCTGCTTGTGATGTGCTTACCCATCAGCCATTACTGCTTGGCCCAATAACAGAGAATTCCTGTCCTATGGAAAGCAATTTGTTTGAACATGGTTGTGTTTGGGTTAGACTGAGTAGTGTTTGAACATGGTTGTGTTAGGGTTAGAGAGTAGTGTTTGAACATGGTTGTGTTAGGGTTAGAGAGTAGAGTTTGAACATGGTGGTTAGGGTTAGGGTTAGAAAGTAGTGTTTGAACATGGTTGTTAGGGTTAGAAAGTAGTGTTTGAACATGGTTACCAACTTTAATGTGTTAAAATGTTGTTAAAATAAAAATAAATGATGTAAAATGTGTTGTTTTATAAATATAATGCATGCCCTGGCACCAGGAGAGTTTGCTCCCAAAGCGAGCTGATTGCTGGCGAGAGGCTGAAGCAGACTGTGCTTGTGCCTCTGTGCTATGCGAAGTGATAGACCAACGGTTTCGTAGGTTTGCGCATGCGTAGTCTGTTCTCACATTGTCTTCATTGACGGACGTTGAGGCACCGTGCCACGCTGCTTCTGACAGCATGATTGACAGTTTGCGTTTGGCTTGTTTGGCTTGCCGTAGCGGCATCCTCTGCTGTTCGCGCCGCGGTTCTACATTTCCATACAGGCTGTTGCGCTACTCTGTGAGATAACAATACATGACATTTTTGACCAGCTATTTGATAGTATAGTATGGGCTATGTGATTGACTTTATAGTATAGTATATTAGCCTACATTACATTACAGTCATTTAGTCGACGCTTTTATTCAAAGCGACTTCAATAATTGCATTTAACGTAGGAGTGTACTGCTTTTTTAAGGCAAAATGAAGAATAGCAAACTAACAATACAATAGGTGCTTAAGAGGATTCTGGTAGTAGGCCTACTTCTTGAAGAAGTGAGTTTTGAGCCTGCGTTAAAAGATATAAGGGCTATTGATTGCCTTTATAGTATGCGCTATGCCATTTGAAGTCTGGCTGCTGCGTTAATCAAATGATTTTTTTTAATAGCTCACTGCCTACCCAGCCAATGACCTCACTGCACGTTACTGACTCCAATCCAAAACCCAGCCAAAGTCGTGGATGTGACACTGCAGCCTCATGGTTGACTCTGAAGTCATGTCGATGTAAAAGCCAATGAACTTAACCATTTTTATGCCAGGTTTGAGACTGCCGACTTCTCGATGGAGCAAACAGTGGCTCTTCAGGCGCTGCCTGAGTTGGAAGCAAGTATCACCATTGAGCAGCGCGAGGTACAGAGACTGTTCGCTAACACCCGCCCTAGAAAGTCCTCTGGACCGGATGGCATCTCTGGGCTCATGCTAAAGTCCTGCAGTGAGGAGCTGGCTGAGGCCTGGTGTCCTATCTTCCAGAAGTCTCTGGACTCTCACACTGTTCCGTCCATCTGGAAAGACGCTATCATTATTCCTGTTCCTAAGAAGGCTAGCTGCAAGGAAAATAATGACCTGCGACCAGTCGCTTTGACATCTGTTGTAATGAAATGTTTTGAAAAAGTCATTATATGTAAAGTGAAAAATGCAGTCAGTTGCTCTCTGGATCCTTTTCAGTTTGCGTATAGATGTAATACAGGTACAGATGATGCAACCTCAGCCATGGTGCACTTCATATCTAAGCACTTAGAGGACCCTACCTACTATGTCCGACTCCTATTTGTTGATTTCAGTTCTGCTTTTAACACGATACAGCCGCACCTTTTAATTGAGAAGTTAAATGGGCTTAATGTCCCCCCCCTCATTATAAAATGGTATCACTCCTTTTTAACTAACCGCACACAGCTGGTCAGTGTTAATGGCACTCTTTCGGAACCCAGAACCATAAGCACTGGTGCTCCACAGGGTGTAGTCAGTTCCCCTCTGCTCTTTACTTTATACACAAACGAGTGCAGAAGCACCTACCCTAGCAATCGCATCATAAAATTTTCGGGTGACACTGCCATCCTTGCTTTAATCAAAAAGGACAGTGACCTAAATGACTATTATTCTGAAATCCAGAGGTTTGTTAAATGGTGTGATGTTAACTGCCTGGTTTTAAATGTTAAGAAAACTGAGGAGATGGTGTTCGACCCCAGAGGTGTTGGGGACCACAGGCCTGTGGTCATCCACAAACAATCCATCTCTCAGGTCGCCTCTTACAAATATCTTGGGGTTTTCATTGATAACTCACTCACCTGGAGCACTCATGTAGACAGCCTTTGTAGCAGATTACAACAACGACTACACTTCCTACGCCGCCTTAGAGTTCATGGTGTTGACCCAAAATGTATGCTACTTTTCTACCAGTCTGTCTTAGAGAGTCTCATCAGATACGGCATTACATCTTGGTTTGGTAACCTATCTGTAAAACTAAGGTCCAAACTGGTCCGACTGATACAGACTGCATGGAAGATCATAGGGGTGAAAGACCACTCATCCCTGCAGTCTATTTTTGAACAGGCTACTCTCAGACAGGCTAATAGAATTCTCATGAATCCCTCCCATGTCCTACATGCAGAGTATGAACTGCTGCCCTCTGGGAGGAGGTTCAGAGTCCCCCGCGCTAGATTAAATAGATTTAAAAATTATTTTATTCCCGTTTCTGTTAAACTTTTAAACTGCACCAGATGAATGTAACTTATCTTGCTTATCATTTTATTTCCACTCTTGTTTTAATCAGGTCCGCCTTCTGTTTGTGTGCTAATATTCTGTATTGTCTGTTGCTCTTTGTTGGCTGCTGTGGGGTGTAAGCCCAATACAAATTTCCCAGTGACGGGACAATAAAGTGACTCTTGACTCTTGACTTGTACTGTTCCTCTTCCGCAGTGCTGAACATGGCAGGTGGTGGTGCAACAAATGGATCTCTAATCCAGTCGTATTTGGCACTGTCATCCACAGAGAAGTATTTCTGGAAGCTTTGTTTCAGGGCTGAGATGTGCTCTCTCATACATGGAACCACTGTGCTCTGCAGCTCATTGGGCTCGATGAATGCCTTCAGATTCCCAAATGAGTCGATGTCCCCCTGTTCAAGTCTCCTGCCCCACATGTCCAGTTTCCGTGTGAAAGATTGTATCCTGTCTGCCAGATGTGGAAGGTGTGTGTTGTTGCCCTGCAACTGTAGATTCAATTCATTGAGCTTCTCAAACATGTCGCTTAGGTAGGCCAATTTCATGAGGAAGTCTTCATCATTAAACTTGCTGGCAAGTTCGTTCCCTTCCTCCTCCAAGAATATTCGGATCTCATCTTTCAGCGATAGCACTCTGGACAGCACCTTTCCGCGAGAGAGCCAACACGACTTGCTGTGAAATAGCACGGCTGTGTGCTCGGAGCCCATCTCCTTGCACAAAGCGGAATAAATGCGAGTTTTCAGTGGTCTTGTTTTTATGTAATTGACGGTGGTGATGACATCAGACAAAACGTCATTCAACTCTGGACTCAGCTGCTTTGGTTCAGAGATACATAAGGTTCAGAGATAGGAAATGTTAGAATAGGTATAGCATAGCATAGAGTACAGCACAGTGTTTTATTTGTATACTATAGTTAGGGTGTTAGGTACCAATTTTAAAGATTGCTTTTGCTGGTACAATTGATATACATTGTTCTAGAGCATACTATCAGAAGCACAGAGCACTTTGTTTTATGAAGATAGGACATACGGTTGCTGAGATACAACCCATTTTGTGAACCGAGACAGGGTCAAAAAGGTCGCACACCTAACAATGGACACCTGTCTTCCGGAATGGCACCAAATGGACCTTTTTATCACTATATTTTACATACTTTACTTCATAGCTTAAGATAGGTTGGTCACACTGTAATGACATTTTCAGGGATGATAGAAACTACTATGCATGACATTTAAAATAAATAAATATGAAAATAGTATGCTAATTAAATGAATAATATGCAAATGTACATGTTAATTTACGCAGATCTGTGGGAAAATCTTGATTAAAAACCGTTTTAACAGCTCCATATACCCCAATCACTTAAAATAAAGTGTTAACTTATTATAGTATACTATTATAGTATAAGTAACATTGCTCCCTTTGTGTTGAACATGATTTTTAGTAATATGTGATTGTGATAATTGTGATTTAAAATCCATATTATGAAAACTATTTCTATAATAGGCGAATCAGTATTGTGACCATGCTGAGTTATGAAAAGCCCATTTTCATGTAGGCTAACTATTTATTTATTTATTTAATAAACAATGAGTTATAATCAAAGATGATATATGATCAAAGGACAGCTAACACTCAATAGGCTTAGCCCTTAGCTGTACTATAGACATTTTTTAAATATTATGACTAAACCAATGTCAAATGAAAGAAATGAGATTCCAGACATTGTATCAAATCAAGTTTTATTTATATAGCTCATTTCTCACAAGATGTGACTCAATGCGCTTCACATACTGACAGAGCCACAAGCAGGCAAAGGTAAAAAACCTGTACACTGTGCAGCCAGTAAAATTCCCCTGCAGCGCTTTACTCAGAGAGTGTACTACCAGTTTGCCTACCAGCACCCAGCAGTGGCCCCCGGGGGGGGCCCCACTCAGCGTCACTGGATGCACAATCCATTGTACCCCACCAAATCTGGAAAAAGGACACATGGAAACTCCATTAACTTTCATGATCATGCATGTTTTTTGTTTAGATTTTTTGTAAGAATTGTTATTTAAAGTCAATAATCAAACATCATTGTTATGCATTGTGTAGTGAGGATACATATGATTTAATACAACATCCTTTCCCTCTCCACACTCAATCGCAGAGAATAAGCACATCTCTCCCTCCCTCTCTCTCACACTCACGGAGCAGAATCTCCAGTAGCTAATATATCTAGCTAGCTACAGCTTTGTATGACAGTTAAATATGTTCAAGTCATGACTAAAACACCCTCTTTAAATGACTAAATAATTAAATGATGATTGATATAATGATTAAAGCACGTTGAGCTGAAACGTTTGCAGGAAAAGTGCTATACAAATAGAAGTTGTTAAGGTACTTGCATGCCAAAGGGGACAGTTGTTGCATTAACTGAAGTCAAAAGTTGTTAACAGCCTCTACTATTAGCCTGAAAACACAGTACCCATATTTATAGTTCTTCACCAATTCAATCTCAGCTCCCTCAATTCCTGGTCATGTGACTAGAAATAATTGTATATAGGGAGCAGCTGAGGGGAGAGGGGTAGTATCTTGCCACTTGAAAAAGTTTATTTGCTGTACGTTGAGAAGATCAACACTGAAGAACCAGGAGCTCAATAAGTTCTACTAGACTTGTGAGTACTGAGGATTATTTATTTTACCAGCTTGGGAAAAAGATGGAGTACAAAAAAGTGTCGATCTATCGATGCAGTCGATACAGCAGCTCCATAATGCCATCTGCTGGTCAGGTCGTGGTATGGCGCCTGTATCGACTGATTCACAAGTCATGAATTTGGGGCAAAATACAATAAGCCCACCGTCATCTGCGATGTCTTGTTCAATAAAGGTGCTGTGACAAACTGTGTCGATGTGTATGTGGCCATATATGTGGTATTAAATGTTGGTGTGTCTAGTAGACTATAATAAATACATATATGAATAAATAAATACATAAATAGATAAATGCAACTGTTGTGTCCATTTCTGATATGAATAGAATATAATTTGCCATTTAGCAAACGCTTTTAATCCAAAAGCTACTTACAGGGACATTCCCCCTGGAGTAATTGTAGTACTCAAGGGCACACTAGTGGTGTTGTTTCAGGCAGGATTTGAACTCACAACCTTCCGATCACCAGTCCAATTCACTATTCACTCCACTATCCCCTTGACATGTATGGATACAAATCTGAATGACATTTCGGCATGTGTGGGACATGGCTGTTTGACAATTGGAGCAGATATAGATGGTCCACATGTCATAACAGGGCCAACAGTGTTGGGACGTGCTCGTGGAACAGGGAAAGAGCAAAGAGCAAAACAAGGCTATATTGTGGAAACTGGACAGACTTGTGCTTATGTGAACAATCAAATATTTATTGCTTGTGTACATGAACAGGCAATGTTTTTTTGTTATGTATGTGTATCTATCTGGCTAGCCTATGTGTTGCAATTATAGTGATATAAAACATGATAGTGATAAGTATAGTATGGCAAGTAGCCTACAAGGAAATAGCAGTAAGCTATGTACAGTTAATGTACAGTACAATGTCAGATATAGTAATAGTAATTAGCCGTTTTCAGACAATCTATGTTTTTGGGCTGTTTTTCTGGTGGATTTGCCGGTTTTTAGACTGTGGTTCCCATCTGGCAACCCTGGAGGAGAGGGTAACCCTGGCAACCCTGCCTGACGTCCTCTTCAGCCAGACGATGTCATTAATGTTGACGGTTGACTTTGTCAACTGATAAGCAAGTTTTACCGACATCTGAATATATACATATACTGTATATAACCCGTCCACAAACTCAGTTTCTGTAAAGAATAGTTAATGAATATCGTCGCATAGTGAACTAGTGAAGTCATTTCAACCCAAATGGCGGAGAAGCTGTGTTCCATGAAGGTTTGGGCCTTCGTGTTGTGTTTGCTGGTCATGATGGCGGTTGGTCTGACTACTCCTTCAGAGAACAACACTGTGGTGAAAGACTCCTCAAACTACCCCAACAACGCTCTGCTTGCTGCACAACTCCACGGTTTGCTTATACAAGGTGACCTTTGTGGTTTATGTATTTGGTAAAATGTTTGTTGTTGCTGACTAAGCTAGCTCCATTGAGAACATCACTAAGGCTGCGTTCGTAAATTCGCTCTGGAATCTGAGCAACACTCCTGGAATGCCTCTCGTCTTGACTTAGCAGAACTTGACTTAGCAGAGGCGTTTATCCAAAGCAACTTACAAGTACATTTGTGTAAAGTAAGTGAATCATCTATACGTCAGTCATCATAACAACACAAATCTATGCTAGGACCAGATGCCATTGGCAGTCACAATGCTAGAGTTCAGAACAACATACTACACATGACAAGTCAACAATTATCAAATTAATCATCTAAATAAAGCAGAATTTAACCCTAACCCTAACCCTGGTCTTACATAACCCTAACCCAGGTACTACATAACCCTGGTCTTACATAGCGATGATGATGATGATGGTGGTGGTGATGATGATGATGATGATGATGATGATGGTGGTGATGATGATGTGAATGATTGTGAAGTAGCTCTATTATGTTTGTTTCACACAGGGGAGACACAGAGGAGTGGCAGGGTCAAACCCAAGGTGAGCATCCTGACAGACCCGTCCTATGCTGAGCCCACGGTGAAAGTCAACCTGGGTTTGGGTCTCTTTTTCTGTGGCTTCATCGTGATGGGTATGTGACCTTCTTTTTCTTTTTACCACCATATTAGCACCTGTCTACAATAGATGGTTGTATTGCTCCTCATTCTGACATTAATAATGATGTTTCCACTGCTAGAATGTCATTAATAATGATGTTTCCACTGCTAGAATGTCATGACTGTTGAGCAATTCAACCATATAGGAGAATCCAGAGAAAACTGCTACTATAGCCTAATGCTGTACAGCATGAATTCATTCTCTTGTTGCACATGGCAGTCCTTTATTGAGGTGAAACAAGAGAATCAATTAATGCTGTACAGTGTTATAGTTGTTGTGACTTTAATCATCAGGAACCTTCTCTGGATCTTAGAGAAGACAAGGTTCCCAGACAATCAGCAGAGACTTCAAGGTTACTCCAAGGTTGTGGTGATGTTTGTTTTTGGTGCTTTGTCTCTGACAGTTTGTGTCTGCTCTGTTCTCACCAGCTTTAATCTTGGACGCTACTAGAATCTCCAAGGAGGCCAGGAGGAGGTCTGATGCCCTACACACTGCTAGGATGAAGAAACGGACTGATACCAATGTGGAGGTTACGTTCTTTTGATAATCTCTGACACGGTTGTTTGAACGTTTTTTCCAGATTAGTGACGTCCATCGCCACTTAACTATAAGCAAGAAAGTATTTACATGAAGATAGAACTCAACAATTAATGTGCGTTGTAGTATTACAGCATGCATAACAAACTAAGATGAATTATGTTCTGTTTCTCCGTAGACCCAGTCTGATTTGAAAGGGAAAGAGTTGAGACCGATGGCCAGTAAGTGATATCACCCACAGTTCAGTGTAGATTGTATGTTTTTGCTGTGTGAAATTAGATTAGGTGGATGGTCTGACTGACTACAATCATGTCAAACGTCCTTCCGTCCACAGGCCAGATGGTAGATATTGCAGTAATCAAATGTCTGACGTCAGTGATTTAGTCGACATGCGGACCAAAAGGATCAGACTGTGTCACATAAGGTGTAATCTGTTTCTTAAGAGTCGCGGGTTACTAAGGTCAGCATGGAGGCACCTTGAGGATCTCACACAGTGGAACCAGCAGAAAGTCACATCTCAAAATAACATCTTGAAGACTTACACTTTCTGTTTCTGTGACTAAGTTCCATACTAAGGATTATAATAAAAATACATACTTGCATTCAAATGTACGCCCAGGGTTTTGTGTTTGGTTCACAACCACCTGTATTTTTGATACATTTGATCACCTTTTGTGTTGTTAACGAATAATTTATGATAATGACCATTTTAGACTCTTCTCACTAGGTGTGATACTAATCCCAAATCAAATCAAATTGTCTTTGTCACTTTTACATTGACATGTTTTGGTATTTACCAGATCAATCAATGTCAATCAATACATTTGACTAGTGTAAGTAAGTGAATCATCTATCCACCAGTCATAGCAGGAGAAGTGAGTTGTGCTCAGGCCCGGGGACGTTGGCAGTCGTCTGCTAGAAGAAGGAAGAAGCAGAGGTGGATAGTATGACTCCTCAAAGAGAGGGAGAGGGAGGAAGGGTGGGAGGGAGGGAGAGAGAGGGGGGGTGTGTTAAAGACAAGAGGGAGGCAGGGTGGGAGGGAGGGAGGGAGGGAGCAAGGGGAGGGTGTGTGAGAGAGAGGAAGGGAGGGAGGGAGGGTGTGTTAAAGAGGGTAGGTGAGGACACACCTTAATCAGTTTCTCCTGTCTTTGTCGCAGTGTTTGAGTCAGAAGGAATGGTTGAGTTCCGGTCTCATGCAGCCCTCAGATTTCAACACTCAGTGGGTGGCTGGATGGGAGGGTGTTGGGTGTGGGTGTGGGTGTGAGTGTGGACTCCTTTGTAAAAAGATATTGGTTTGAATGGGACTCCATAGAAACACACACACACACACAGACAGACAGACACGCACACACACACACACACACACACACACACACACACACACACACACACACACACACACACACACACACACACACAGGTGAGAGGGAACACCATGTACATAGGATAGATAGACAGGTGAATACATGGAGAGAGGATTTCAGAACATGTACATGTTGTTTTGACAGAGGAGGAGAGTTGTCTTCACATCCACTCCCTGCTATCTTACAGACAGCTCCTTAATACAGCATCAGAACTCAAACACACCATTTTACCAACTCTTATACACATCCACTCTCTCTCCTCAGGGTCAGAGACTCTGGGTCTCAGAGTTCATCATCAGTCTGACTGATAATCTAATGATTCATCTGGATTGTTTCATGATCAGTTGAATTCCAGAAATAAGTTTAAAAAGTAATAACATAATATATATTTATATAATATAGAAAACTCCCACGCTTCTGTTAAAAAAAAAAAAAATCTATTCTGAACTTAAACAGGAAGCCAGTGTAGAGTCTCTAAAATAGGAGTTATATGAGCTCTTCTGCTTGTTTTGGTTAAAACTCTCGCTGCTGCATTTTGGACTATTGCACTTTTTCCCCCCACATATTTCACGATGAGCAAATAACCATCTGGTTGTCATCAACTGCTGCAGACAGGATCTGAGGCAGGAGTAGAAACCTACACTGACACAATCCTGAAGACTTTACAGTCAGAGACTCCATCTCACAGGACCTGGACTGCTGCCCTCTAGTGGTCAGAGTGGGACTGACACTACACACACAGAGGACACATCACAATTACAATTATTTGAGTATATTTGTATACAATAAATGGACTAATATAAATTACACTGTCAGTTGTGTGTGTGTGTGTGTGTGTGTGTGTGTGTGTGTGTGTGTGTGTGGTGTGTAGTGTGTGTGTACTCACACTACACCCGACCCCCTCCTCCCCTCCACCCATTCCTTGTTTGGGTCCAGTGTGTTGTGCTGTGTGTTTGGGTCCAGTGTGTTGTGCTGTGTGTTTGGGTCCAGTGTGTTGTGCTGTGTGTTTGGGTCCAGTGTGTAATTATTATTATTAATTACAATTTACAATACACATACAACAATTGGGGGTCCCTCAAAAAAAATGTGGGCAAAGATCAACCACCAAGTCCTCATTCTGACCCAAGAAAAATTTCCTGTATAACATGATAGCCATCTATGAGCAATGCACTGTATATAAGATGATAAACCAAGGCTCTTTCTGCTGCTGACCAAGGGGCTGAATCCTGTTGATGGGGCCCAATTTTCTTTTAGAGTCTGTAGGCTACTGTATTTGTTCATTAAGATTTCCTAAATATGATATATTGTCTGAATTTGTCTTGTTTTATCAAATGTTCCAATTATTTTAATTTCTTGTGCTTGTTTATTATGAACAACAATGTAAAATTGCAGGAAACTAGCACAAATAATTGGGTAGGAGAGAGGGGCTGCCGCTGCCAAAACGTGCACCGTTTTGGGTCGCTCCACCGCCAAAAAATCTCACTCCAAACTTTTGGTGAAACTTGGCAGCCCTGGTCACAACTCTGATCAATTGGTTAACATTGAACAGTCTAAAGTGTGTGGTCTCTTACAAGTCATTTAGAAAGAGTGCATTCTGTACAAGTAAAAGGTATAAGGGGAAAGGTTTACAGGTTGGTCTGAATGAACTAGAATGAACACACACACACACACACACACACACACACACACACACACACACACACACACGTGACACACATTTGAAATGAACCAATTTGTATGGGGTCAAAGTAGAGATTCTCAGCTTTAATTCATCAGTCATCGACTGTAGAAGTCTTCCTTGGCATGTACACACTGTTGATTTTGGCAAGTGAAATGGACCCCTGTCAAGAGGCGTGTAAGGTTGGGGTATCAACCACCATTCCTCATTCCATTCCATGCATTACAATGAGCCTGTCCTCCGATTTCAACTTCCACCAGCCTCCCCTAGCTAGCGTTGGGTTGTAGAGTATTTACCAGACATGTTCTATATGATTAGAAAGAGGTGTTGTTTACTCTTTTATTCTACTTTGGTAAAACAGTAAACATGTTTAGGACACGCCCACCAACTATTTTACAGCTCTGATTGGTATGTAAATTACTCTGGGGGGTATTCCATCAACGTTGCTAAAGGAAAATCCAGGTTTATGTTGATAAATCCTGCGAGATTTATAAAAATCCATACTTCCATACTGACAGCGTTTCTACTGCGGCTCTAACTGCGGAGCTGCTACTGCCAGCCCTATCTTTGTACATTGAGTTTGTGTTTGATAATGCCCATCAATAATATAATGTTTAATTTCACTGCTGCCATCCATCCTTAATGAGCGGTTCGAAAAGTGTATAATAGTACCTATATAGGGCTATTATTTGAAACAGATAGCGAAAGTGTTGAGTAGAGAGAGAGACTTGTTTAGACATGTCTGTGGGGTATTCCATCAACATCACTAAAAGAAAATCCAAGTTTGGTTTTGATAAATCTGGCGAGATTTAATGCACACGCCCTACCACGGTTCTCATCCGCGGTGTAGTCTGGGCCTGATTTGTGATTGGTTGTTCCTGCTGTCAGTCATCTTGGTGCTGTGAGTGGTCCTGAGGGGGCTATTCCATCAACATCGCTAAAGAAAAATCCAGGTTTAGTCTGATAAGTCTCGCGAGAGTTCTTAAAAATATCCAGGCATATTCTGATAAATCTCGCGAGAGTTATCAAAAATAAGCCAGGATCTTCCTTTAGCGACGTTGATGGAATACCCCCCAGAGCCGCCATGTTTGTTTACTGTCTCCCAGACAGCGTGGCTCTGCAGGCAGTAGGAGAGGAGAGTGGGCTGGAGTGGATGAATGAATGGCCCGAGCGAGACAGGAACACATTGATACAATACCAGGTACTGCAAACTACGAACAAGACTTAATGATGTGTTTCAAATGATGTAATTTAGCAGCCAGAAAGAAAGTTAGCTGGCGAAATGTCACTGTTGACGCTGGCAGCTAGCTAGCTATGCTATTATTATTGTTGTTGTTGTTGTTGTTGTTGTTGTTGTTGTTGTTGTTGTTGTTGTTCAGCTACTTGTGTCGTTTTAAATCCCTTGCCATGTTTTCTTGATAATAGCTAAGCTGTTAACAGACTGTCAGCTTGCTGTTGTCCGAGAATGTATGTCACTGCGCCACACAGTGAACATGCAGACATCGTTCTCTGTCCAAGCAGACATTTGTACACACGGGCAGTTCCGTAGGTAGGTAGGTCAGCCTGGCTGGAAGGTCTCGCTGCCTCGGTTGACTGACTGGGCATGTTGTTGATACTCGAACCTGCATGTTTCCTCTTCGCCAGGACAGGACAGGACAGGACAGGGCGGGTGAGTGAGTGTTGTTGAGCATCATGGAGCCGGCTAGTCTGGAGAGCCTGCGGGTGCTGTACCAGAGTGTGGATTACATCGTGGTGGACAAGAACTGGGACATCCGCATCGACAGCAAGATGTGGTACGAGAAACAGACGGTACAGAGTCAGCTGAGGCTCCGCTTCCCCGAGCTGGCCGACCCAGGCACCTACTACGGCTTCAGGTAGGTGTGTGTGTCTGTGTTGGATTGTGTTTGTGTCCTTGTGTCCACTACTGAGGGTTGCAAACATGTCACCTTTCTGCTAAATTAGCCGTTTTTAGCTCAAAATATGTCATCCATGTGAATTGTGTAGATCTGCAAAAAAAAAAAAAATGGGGGGGGGATACAATTCCAGACAGCATAGAGAACACAGTCACAGTAAACTGTTTTCGAAGTAATTCTGCAGGTGTTAAGGTCAGGGCTGCCGCTACTTACACATGCATCATTGTTAGACCACCGTTAGTGCTAGCGATATCTATTTAACACCATTAGTGGTAGTGCTATCCCCCCCCCCTAAGGTTAGCCGCAAAAAAGGTGTCACCTTTTTGGGCCATCGCCAGTTTGCACCCCTGCCACTGTGTTGCACACCAACTGATGGTTGAGTAGAGAGAGAGAGATAGACTTGTTTATACTTTTGTTATATATAAGATGACACACACACACAGTAGGGTAAAAGGCACCTAAAGTTCCAGAACACTCAGCGTCACTGTGACAGTGCTGCAATATCGCATAGCCTCATCCAACACAGCAGAGTGTCGTCCTAGTCAGCAGGAACGTGTGTGTGAAGGTGAGGAGGACGAGGAGGAGGATCAAGTTACCCCTAAACACTGACCTAAGGCCAGACTCAGCATTGCATTTAAGACCCTAGTTGTTACGTAACGGTCAGGATTAGGGGGAAACAGTGTGGAAAGGGAGGTGGGGATGAAAGAGAAGAGACGAGAGGATGAAAGAGGAAAGAGGAGAGAAGGGATGAGACTAGAGTAGAGGTTACGGTTAGGAATAAGGGAGGCTAAACTGATCCTAGATTTGTCTAGAAGGGTAACTTCTAACTGGAGCTGAAGCTGTATATGGACAGTAGACTGAACAAAGCCCAGCGTCTGTAATTATGTAGCCCGTACTATCTTCGCACCAATCCTAATATGAAGGCTTAAGGCCAATGCACACAGCGCACACAGTGCAACAGATTTTGTCGCACGACAACATTCGATTCTCAATTCTTTGAATTATTTCAATTGGTGTGAATGGAGAATCGAATGTTGTCGTGCGATAATATCGCATCGCACGGCGTGTGCATTGTCTCATTCAAAACAATGGAATCGAATTCGGCGGTGCGACAAAATCGGGGCCGTGTGCATTGGCCTTTATTCTACAGTAGCTATTTTGAACATCTGTCATTGTGTGTCTCTCTCCCCCATGTGTCAGAGTTCTACCACCAGCGTTCTACAATAGCTCTCTGACCATGCCTCTCCTGTGGTTCTACCATCAGTGTTCTAGCTCTGTGATCATGCTTCTCCTGTGGTTCTACCACCAGTGTTCTAGCTCTGATCATGTCTCTCCTCTCTCTCTCTGTCAGGTTCTGCCACCAGTTGGACTTCTCCACCAGCGGGGCGCTGTGTGTGGCTCTGAACAAGGCTGCAGCAGGGAGCGCCTACCGCTGCTTCAAGGACCGCAGAGTCGCCAAGGCCTACATCGCCCTGGTACACACACACACACAAAGCTAGCATCTTTAATCACACAACATACAATAGATACAATGTAAATCAATATCAATGATTTATGTGTTTTATGAACTTTTTCATGATCATCATACTTACAGTATGTCCTTGTCACTATATTTTACGGTACACAATATAACTTTCCCAGAATCTATTGTGTCAGACTTTATGGAGGCAGCAGTAATATTGGGGCTAGCCCAGTGGCGGCTGGCCAATAGAGGGCGCTAGGGCGCCGCCCCCACCTTCCAATGCGCCCCCACTTCCTAGTTCCTACTTGTAAACGTTTTTAAAAATAAACATTGTTTACTCATAAAATGCGGCTGATATTCTGTCGGCGCCTATCCGCATTCATTAAAAATCCTCCAATACAATAAAAATTGTATCTGTGTGAAATTCACTGTGAAAATACATATATATATATATACAAGTGTAGGGAGTCGGGACGCCGGCCGAATGGGATCCTATGGCAGTGCTAATACTTTTGGCTAACACGTGAGCTGTAGCAGCGCTCCAATTGGCTGTCTCCTATTTCCTGGTCGGGGCGCACAAAAGTGCGCGGATTAACGCATAGGCTTACCTAGGCTGCAGCCTAGGGCCACTAGCACTAGGGGGCCACGGCGGCTACCTAACATTGGATACAAAAAAATAAAAATAAAATAATAATAATTAAAAAAATAAAATCCTGAGGCCCCCCCACAAAACAGCGAGGCAGTTTTAATTAATTCCTGAGGCAACTTTATGCCCGCGGAATCCAGGTTTTCATCTCACCAGTTTACGTTACTGAGTCACGCAGGACGTAGGCTACGCATAGCCTAGGCTAAATTCGTAAGAGAAAGCTGCAAAAATGAAGCGGACGCACATTAGTGGGCTAGACACACGGGTTGAAATGCGGCGTGTGAACGGGTTGCGTGAGACTTGAGAGCCCTGATATAGCTAAGTTAAAAAAAAGGGAGTAATGCAAATAATGCAGCTGCGACGACCAATGTTGTTGAGAGTGAGAACCACGAAGCAGTTAGCACTGGGTCGGGTGCTGCCTAGCAGCACTGAGGCGAACATGGGGGACAGCAACAGAGAGACAGACAACAGGAGAGGAGAGCAACAGAGAGACAGACAACAGGAGAGGAGAGCAACAGAGAGACAGACAACAGGAGAGGAGAGCAACAGAGAGACAGACAACAGGAGAGGAGAGCAACAGAGAGACAGACAACAGGAGAGGAGAGCAACAGAGAGACAGACAACAGGTGAGGAGAGCAACAGAGAGACAGACAACAGGAGAGGAGAGCAACAGAGAGACAGACAACAGGAGAGGACAGCAACAGAGAGACAGACAACAGGACAGCAACAGAGAGACAGACAACAGGACAGCAACAGAGAGACAGACAACAGGAGAGGAGAGCAATAGAGACAGAACTGAGGTGAGCAACAGAGATAGTTCAGGATGATAACAAACAGTTCAGTATGACAGAGACAACTAATAGAAAGACAACTGTATGATTATAGAGTTTACATGTTCAAGGAAATATTGTATGATAATAGAAAGGTACACTTTAATTTAATTTAATTTTCGTTCATGTTAAAGAAAAGATGACCAGCAGCTCAAGGCAGTATACTTTACTTTACTTTAATTAATTGATTCATGTTAAAGGAAAAATATTATTCCCTATGAAAGAAGAACCCATTAAGGTTTGACATGGCATTCTCTCTCTCTCTTTCTTTCTCTCTCTCTCTGCTGGGAGACCACTTGCTATTCAAGTATAGCCTACACCTAAGTTTTTTCTGTTGTCCTCACAGAACGGCCTTGCTTTTTCTTCATGTGCTTTATGCCAATAACATACTCCATTGGGATACGTGTGTTTCTGGTCATAGGTTCTGGTTGGTGTAGTTGTAGCTTATCATTTTTGGTGTAGGTAGGAGCCCGAACAATGACTCAAGCCCAGGGGCCCCCACCCCGCCACTCTTCTGTTAACATTAGGTCTACTCTGCTAACAAAGACTATACCAGTTGATTTGTCAGTTGTTGTGCATTATATTTTTGTTGTGTTTGCAGTTAACCCTTTAATACAAGTTATATATATATTCTCATGCTAAAATCGACTGTAAATCCAGATTTTAAAGTTGATATTCTTCCCTGTGGAGCATGCCCCCATAACCTGTGCCCCACCCAACATTTTGATCACCAGCTGCCACTGGGCTAGCCTAATAGTGTGTGACTGACAGTTTCCCACTCCCAGGTGCGTGGCTGGGTGGAGGAGGAGAAGATGACTCTGGATTTCTCCATCGGCAAAAACACCACAGAGGGAAAGACCCATATGATGTGTATCGAAGGAACAGAGGGTCAGAGCCTGCTGTTGATATACAAGGGGACGTGTGTGTGTGTGTGTGTGTGTGTGTGCGTGTGTGTGTGTGTGTGCGTGCGTGTGCGTGTGCGTGTGCGTGTGCGTGCGTGCGCGCGTGTGCGTGTGTGCATCAGTCTAATGTGTATTACTTTACTTCATAGCTGCTTCAACCTAATGATGATGATGTCGGCATCACTGGCTGTATGTGTCACTCATCTATCTCTTCCTCTTATCTTTCTCTCTCCCCTCCCTCTCTCTCTCCCCCTGTCTCACCCCCCCCCCCCTCCCCCCTTCCAGGTTGTGAGAACCCTAAGCTGTGTCAGACTGAGCTGACAGTGCTGGAATATGGCTCCTATGACGGAGACCCTGTCACCAAGGTGCTGCTGCAGCCTCTCACAGGTACACTGTGGTTAGGGAGAGAGAGACACACTAATTACATTACACTAATTAGGGCTCGCAGCGAGGTGTGTGTGTGCATGTATGTATGTATGTATGTATGTATGTATGTATGTATGTATGTGTGTTTAAAAGTCTGCTGTTTGTGTGTGTTTAAACCTCTGCTGTGTGTGTGTTTTTAAAACTCCTTTGCCATTTTATTTTTATTTTTTATTATTATCATTATTCTGTGCATTGTTGATTGTGTGATTGTTGTTTGCGGCATTGTTGCCCCCTTCTGCAGGCCGGACCCACCAGCTGAGAGTGCACTGCAGGGCGGTGGGTCACCCCATCGTCGGCGACTTCACCTATAGCTTAGGAGCAGACAGCGCCCCCTACCGCATGATGCTGCACGCACACCTGCTACACATCCCTCTGCATCCCCACCCGCTACAGGCCACTGCCCCAGACCCCTTCCTACCCACCACAGACCCCAAGTGGCTCCCGCAGCGCTCGCTACAGACTGTAGAGGGCGCTGTGGAGGCCCAGCTGGTGCACTGGAGAGCGGAGGAGGAGAAGGAGAAGAAGAAGAAGCAGCAGAAAGAAGAGGAGGAGGAGGAGGGAAAAGAAGAAGAGGAGGAGGAGGAGGAGGCGCAGCAGCACGCCAGTAGAGACAGAGGAGCTGACACGGCAGTGTCAACAGTGGCTGTGTGAGTGGACTCTAGAATGAGAGACACACCGCCCCCTCACCTCTTCCACATCTGAAAGGATGGGATGGTAATGCTGTAGCAATGTGGTACTAGCTCGATGTTACCCTCTGATAGTCTTATCATTAGATGTGTCGCTACATCGCTACCTACGCCTACCTAATCTCGCCGGAGCCAGACGTTGTTTTTCTGAAGCGACTTGTAAAGTCTGGCTGTGTAACACCAGTAACAATCCTCTCAGACATATACAGTTGGGCAAAAAAGTATTTAGTCAGCCACCAATTGTGCAGGTTCTCCCACTTAAAAAGATGAGAGAGGCCTGTAATTTTCATCATAGGTACACTTCAACTATGAGAGACAGAATGGGGGGAAAGAATCCAGGAAATCACATTGTAGGATTTTTTATGAATTAATTGGTAAATTCCTCTGTAAAATAAGTATTTGGTCACCTACAAACAAGCAAGATTTCTGGCTCTCACAGACTTGTAACTTCTTCTTTAAGAGGCTCCTCTGTCCTCCACTCGTTACCTGTATTAATGGCACCTGTTTGAACTCGTTACCAATAACAGTAAACAGTAGAGAGGACAGTAAACTCACGTCAGTACCAGGCCTATCCTTTAAGTTCCAAGCACATCCAAAAGTGGGAAAGCTTAACCACGATCAACATCCAACGCCAGCACGGCAAAAAATAAGTTATTGGTCCCTCAAAAAGGAAAAATAGGATGTCTTCACAATGAAACACGTCTGTCAAATCAAAAGAGAGGGAGGTGCATGCAGTCCCTGTACAATAATATTATGTAATCATATTAATATATAATAATCATATTATGTCCAAAGGTAGGAGGTTCAAATCTCCCCCCAAAAATAAGTGCAGCAGACTTTGTAGAATATAGTCCCGTAGAAAAAATGGAGAGCTAGAGAGAGACGAACATACAAATAAAAGTTCGGATTCGGTGTGTGTGCCTTGCTTAGCCTTGCTTAGCCAACAAGAATGTCCATTGAAATATGACGTGAGGGATCTTAGTTCCAAACATAGGAACATATAGCAAGCCTTTCTTTCATGTATCAATATGTTGTTGATAAAATGCTTCAGCTTGTGCAGGAAGGTGAATCAAAAAAAGTGGGTAGCGCCATTGAAGGAGACCCGGGCCGCAGACGAGCTGGGTATGTGAGACCAAACCGTGTCCCTTTCTTGTAGAGAGCGGACTTTTTATGTTATTGAAACGAGCGGCTCGTTTCTTCGCAGTGACCGGGGCTGAAATCCTCAGGTAGAATTTGATGGAATGTCCCTGGTAGGAAACATCGCGGTGTTCTCTGGCCCATTGAAAAACCAGCTCCTTTTCCATCACGTAGCGGTGGAATCTCACTCTCGCCCTGACGGGGCCTGGAGGCCTCAGACTCCGGTGCGCGCGGTCAAGCTCTGGGGGCTCAGGGAACGATTCTGGACCCACCACCACCACCTCGCGGAACAGGGCTGACATGAACTGCATTTTCACCCTCTATGTCAGGGGTATTCAATTACAAATTCAGTTGGGCCAGATTTGAAAACCAAGACATTTTGCTGGGCCAGACATTTTCAGCGACCAGTAGCCTAGGCACCAGGTAATGACACATTTCAAACCAACACAAATGAATGTAGGCCTAATGAAATACAAGCAGTTTATTTATAGTTTTCCTTTTAAATTAGGTAACATCTGACACAGGCACGTCAAAAAGACTTGACTGAACACAATAAAAGAGCTGTAATTGAACAGAACCTAATAGCAATACTTTTTTCACTTTCTAGGTAAAACAACAACATTTTGGTCTCAACTGACCCATGCACATCTCAAAGTGCATAAAAAAGTGTACAGTAGTATACCAATAAAAAAAAAGTCCTTTTGTAAAATAAACATTTTGGTCATAGCTGACCCAGGCACATCACAAAGTGTTTTTAACTGAATGAAAATAACCATCAATGCCTTGAGTGCACAATTAAACAAGTTACAGTTACAGTTAAACAATAACATTGAATCTAATCTAATCTTACCCCGCTGACTTTCTTAGTGTGAGAAGTGACATTTTTTATTCTGAACAAGAGCAGTGACATTTGGCTCATAAGATGTCAATGCAATCCGAAGGCATTGGTGAAGGGTACTGTTAGTCAGGGAACAACGAGAGCTGCTTTTTATTGTGTTCATGTGTGAAAAGCTTGCTTCACAGGTGTATGTTGATCCAAACATACTGAGCACATGGATTGCTACTTTCTTAATGTTAGGGAACTGGTGCACGTTGACATCACTCCAAAACTTCGCAGGTCCATTAGTGCGAAGCTCCTGTGCCATGGTTAAGGATGACTGCATGTCAACAAGTTCAAGTACGAATTTCCCCTCGTCGATGGAAGGCACCACTCCCTTTCCTCTGGTGGATAAGTCCCCTTCTATTGCAGCAGTGAACGGGTCTCTGGCAAAGCCCATCACCTCTGCGGGCAGAGCAAGCCCATCCAGTCGACCAGCAAAGTTCTCTTTCAACCTCGGAATGAAATCAGTCATCACATCTGTGATTTGTGCCGGGGATGAGACGCATTTGCGGAGCGTTGGAAAATGCAGCATTCTGCCGGTGCACAAGTCGGCCGCGAAAAGGTCCAGTTTGATTTGAAACGCGCGCGTCTGTTCCACAAGATCAATCACAGTTTTGTCTCTGCCTTGTAGCCCCACATTTAGGTCATTCAGGTGTTTGAACATGTCGCTCAGAAAGCAGACATCAGCCATGAAGTTGTCGTCCAGTATGCGATTCAAGTGTGTTTCTGCCTTCGTTTGCTTGCTGCTGCGGAGGAAAGTTGTAATCTCCTCTCTGAGATCACAGAAACGCTCCAGTGCCTTGCCTTTGGACAGCCACCTGACGTCGTTGTGCAAAAGCAGGTCGTGGTGCTCAGCAGACATTTCTGACAGCAGCTTGCGGAATAAGCGATGTTGGAGGCTCGAAGTGGAGCGAATAAAATTAATTGTAGCCATCACGTTGTCCATTGTTGTTTTAAGCTCCCCGCTGAGTTTTGCGCACAACACCGTCTGATGCACAATGCAGTGTAAGGATGTTATCTGAGGTGCAACAGCGGACCAGCGTGCTGTCAAACCATTTACTCTCCCTGTCATGGATGGAGCCCCATCCGTCACAAGCATTCACACACGCTTCATATCTAGACCATTGTCTTTGAAAAATTCTGAAATGTTCTTAAAGACTATCTCGCCAGTTGTGTGTCCTTCTAACGGCAGTAAACCGAGCAATTCCTCTCGGAAGCATTTGCCGTCAAAAAAACGGACATATATGCACAATTGTGAGATATCGGTTCTGTCTGTGGACTCGTCTACTGCTATAGACATAACATCAGCTTTCTTCAGTTCTTTTAACAGTGTTTCAAACACATCTGTAGCAAGAATTTCAACCCTGCGAATGTTTGAAGTGTCTGACAGGGGAACGTTTTTAATAGCAGATGACACACTCGTTTTAATTTTGCTGTCAATTATCACTTCATCTATGACGGCCAGCATACAGTCTTTCATGGTTTCAGAATCAGTGAATGGCCTTTTCTTCTTTGCTAAGATCCAGGAAACACGAAGGGATGCTGCTGTACCTCTCTCTTGGGCTGTGCATGTCCGTACCATCGTTGTACAGCTCCGATTGTAGGATGCAATCAAACTCTGCACTTTTGCAGCCCTCTCCTGAGATCCCTCTGGAAAGTTGGCCCGGAAAGTCGGGTGTTTCTCGATGTGGTGCCTCCGAATATTGTAATCTTTAAGTACCGCAACGCACTCATTGCATATTAAACACATCGGTTTGGCATTTGGACTTTGTGGTAAAATAAACACATATTTTTCAGTCCAGGCAGAGTTAAACCGACGGTTTTCATCGTCAATTTTGCGTTTCAGGGTGGAGAAAGTCGAAGAAATTTTTGGAGTTGATATCGGACTTCTAGCTAGCCTGCCTACAGAACGTGAATATAACGCTCTAGCAACAGTCAACCCAATCAGGGCATTGTTTGTTAAAGTGTGTCTAGCAACGTTATATTAAACAATGCCCTGATTGGGTTGACTGTTCACACGCTCATACGTCACACCTTGCCACGCCCAATGCGTGATATTTGAGAGCCCTGGTGTTATATTCACGTTCTGTAGGCTACTATTGTATTGTAACGATCCTGTATGAGGCCCGTTAACAGCTCCACCAAGGGAGTTAACTCTCTTGGTCTAATGGTTAGCGCGGTCGTCGGTTATGCGGGAGATCGGGGTTCGATTCCCGCATGGAGCGAGTTACACTACCAAGTCTCCGTTCGCTACAGTATGAACACTCGCGAAATACGTTTTTCTCTGCTTTTATGGCTGGGCCAATCGGGGGTCGCGTCTGGGCCGCATGCGGCCCGTGGGCCGCTAATTGAATAGGCCTGCTCTATGTCCTCGGGTAAACCCAAACCCACCACTCTGATGTTCTGCCGTTTGGAGCGGGATATCAGATCCTCCACTTGAGTTTGAAGCGAGTCGTTCTCCGCGGTCGCGGAGGTTAGCTTCGCCTGCAGAGTGGACACCTCGTTCTCCAACGCCGTGATCCTGTCCCTGTGATCGGTGAGGGCAGTTTCCATGTCGCTAATGGTGGAGCTATGCTTAGACACAGTGGAGCGAATGGAATCCAAAGATGCTTTGATTGGAGCTAGAGATGTCATCAGGGAAGCTTCCAGGGTTGAGGTAAGCTCTGCTGCCAAACTTTTCTGTGACTTTTCAAGTTCTTTGATGAGGGTGTCACTGTCGATTGTGAGGGGGGCTGAAGCTAGCATATCGCTTCTAGCACCCGCCATTTTGGTGGGATCAGGCAGGGATGGCGAAGTCGACGTTTGAGTAATGTTTTTTACCCGTTGCTCGTTAAGTCTGCCTGCTCATCTTAACAAGTTGTGGTCTAGGGTTGTTAATAAAATAAGATATATAAAAATAAATACTGAAAAGTGGCTTTATGAAAACGGATATGCTAAAGGAAATGGAGCACACGCACGATGGGACTTTCCTCTACATCACTCAACCGGAAGTCAGTTGAACCAGTCTTTATCAAAATGGCTACCAAGCATCGCAATGAATTGGTGCAGTAAGCCCAATGATGGTTAATCATGTTTTTAGGGGTGTAGCGGACATATATATATATATATATATTGACTTTACTATTAACTTTACTCTCTAGCCATCCATTTCATTATCAGGGGACCTTCATAACTTCACCTGTTGGTCCAGGAACAGGTTGACTAGGTCTAGCTGAATCCTGCAGGCAATGAAGCGAAAGTCCACGGATATAATAATATCTCTACTTTCTAAGTCCACGGATATCTCTACTTTCTACTATCCACGGATATCTCTACTTTCTAAGTCCACGGATATCTCTACTTTCTACTATCCACGGATATCTCTACTTTCTACTATCCACGGATATCTCTACTTTCTACTATCCACGGATATCTCTACTTTCTACTATCCACGGATATCTCTACTTTCTACTATCCACGGATATCTCTACTTTCTACTATCCACGGATATCTCTACTTTCTACTATCCACGGATATCTCTACTTTGTTTTGTTATCAGTATAAAAGACACCTGTCCACAACCTCAAACAGTCACACTCCAAACTCCACTATGGCCAAGACCAAAGAGCTGTCAAAGGACACCAGAAACAAAATTGTAGACCTGCACCAGGCTGGGAAGACTGAATCTGCAATAGGTAAGCAGCTTGGTGTGAAGAAATCAACTGTGGGAGCAATTATTAGAAAATGGAAGACCTACAAGACCACTGATAATCTCCCTCGATCTGGGGCTCCATGCAAGATCTCACCCCGTGGGGTCAAAATGATCACAAGAACGGTGAGCAAAAATCCCAGAACCACACGGGGGGACCTAGTGAATGACCTGCAGAGAGCTGGGACCAAAGTAACAAAGGCTACCATCAGTAACACACTACGCCGCCAGGGACTCAAATCCTGCAGTGCCAGACGTGTCCCCCTGCTTAAGCCAGTACATGTCCAGGCCCGTCTGAAGTTTGCTAGAGAGCATTTGGATGATCCAGAAGAGGATTGGGAGAATGTCATATGGTCAGATGAAACCAAAATAGAACTTTTTGGTAGAAACTCAACTCATCGTGTTTGGAGGAGAAAGAATGCTGAGTTGCATCCAAAGAACACCATACCTACTGTGAAGCATGGGGGTGGAAACATCATGCTTTGGGGCTGTTTTTCTGCAAAGGGACCAGGACAAATGATCTGTGTAAAGGAAAGAATGAATGGGGCCATGTATCGTGATATTTTAAGTGAAAACCTCCTTCCATCAGCAAGGGCATTGAAGATGAAACGTGGCTGGGTCTTTCAGCATGACAATGATCCCAAACACACCGCCCGGGCAACGAAGGAGTGGCTTCGTAAGAAGCATTTCAAGGACCTGGAGTGGCCTAGCCAGTCTCCAGATCTCAACCCCATAGAAAATCTTTGGAGGGAGTTGAAAGTCTGTGTTGCCCAGCGACAGCCCCAAAACATCACTGCTCTAGAGGAGATCTGCATGGAGGAATGGGCCAAAATACCAGCAACAGTGTGTGAAAACCTTGTGAAGACTTACAGAAAACGTTTGACCTCTGTCATTGCCAACAAAGGGTATATAACAAAGTATTGAGATGAACTTTTGTTATTGACCAAATACTTATTTTCCACCATAATTTGCAAATAAATTCTTTAAAAATCAGACAATGTGATTTTCTGGATTTTTTTTTCTCATTTTGTCTCTCATAGTTGAAGTGTACCTATGATGAAAATTACAGGCCTCTCTCATCTTTTTGAAGTTGGAGAACATGCACAATTGGTGGCTGACTAAATACTTTTTTGCCCCACTGTAGGAGTGGACGGGAACTACAGCCTCTCGCTACCGAGTGCCTCACAACATCAACACGCATGTTTTTATATTTTGTTTTTAATTCATCCTCCATCTGTGTGACACTTGAATATGTATTATCTGTATAGATGTAGGCCTATTACCGTATATGTATGAGTTAATGTAATTAAAATACTTGTAATCTGCTGGTGCATGGCATTCTGTGTGGACGTGGCTCTTTTGAAGTTTTGTTGAATCTGACTCCACTTGAAAAGTGAACTAGAGAGAAGAGATGTTGTTGATCCCAGAGATGTAATGTTAGGGTGGACAATCCCTGGTGAAAGTCCTGTGAAGTGATTGATTACTGATGCATCTACAGCCTGACTCATCTCTGGACACACACACACAGGTTCTGGTCTGTTAAACACCTCAGATAAAAGAGGTTAGCTATCTGCGTCACCAGAATCCCCTGTGTCCGTGTCCGTGTGTGTGTGTGTGTGTGTGTGTGTGTGTACGTGCATGTGCATGCATGCTACTGTATGAGTGTGTGGTCAAACTGCATTTCTCAACTTCCTTAATGAGAATGGTCACCATAGCAACAGAGTTTTTATTTTATTTGGCCCTGGTGGTATCTCTCCAGACCAGAGGAATCTCATCAGAGCACTGTGATGTCACTATCAGAGAGGGGGATTCTCTCTCTCTCTCTCTTTCACTCACTTACTCACACTCTCTCTCTTTTCTCTCTCTCCCCCTTCCCCCCCCCTCTCCCTCTCTCTGTCTCTCACTCCCTTTCCCTCTCTCTCTGTCTCTCCCTTTCCCACATTTGTCTAAAGTAAGTGAATCATCTATACATCAGAGACGCTTTGTGACAGTTGGCACATTAATATGCAAGGTATTTTCACCCAGTTGACTGTAACCTACTATACGTTGACATTTACATTTTTGGCATTTAGCAGATGCGTTTATCTAAAGTAAGTGAATCTCTCCATCAGATATCATAAGAAAAAGGTAGGGCTAGGGGCCTTTGGAAGTCACAATGATCGAGGAAGGAAGGATTACTTTTTTTAATCCAATCCATTATTTTCTTTTAAAATGACGATGTGACCAACTAAAATGTCGACCTAGGATATCAAGTTAAAATGTTATTATGAGCCAATTATTATACAATGTACACATCCAGTTAAAAAAGAAAGAAAAAGTGCCTCCTAAATCAGGCCCAGTGATCGTGAATATTTAGTACCACTTTAGTCCACGTGATAGCGCCAGAGCAGCATGACAGGACAGGTGATACTTGAGGCTGAGTTCCATTCGGTGCTGCAGCAAGGCAGTCATCAGTTTGGAAGTATGAGTGTGACCTTGTGCCAGCAGAAATTGAATTGTATTTGACAGATTGAATTGAATATGAGCACAAATTGAATTGTATTTGACAGATTTGCACTAGCTGTTAAAAACCAATGCTACATGTATAGAAACTGCTGTTCTTTGATGAAGTATGTCTATATCTATATATATGTATGTCTATATCTAACAGTTAGTGCAAATCTTTTTAGATCAAACTTCAAATGAAACGCCCATGAGCGATTTATCTCCATGCCAACCTTGGCAGAGTGTCGAGACAAAATACGTGTGTGTCTATGCTATTTCGAGGCTTCTTGGATTAGGGTTATTTTCTTCAAACGGAAGAAATGGTAACGGTAACCCCGCCTTCGATAGTTGATAGTAGAGTCTGCTTATGCTTCTATTATATTGAATATGTGTGGAAGTGAAAACTGCTAAATAATCAAGATTATGTCTTGAAAAGTGGACTAGAGAGAAGGGAATTGATTGATTACTGATGTACAGTATCTACAGCCTGACTCATCTCTGGACACACAGGTTCTGGTCTGCTAAACACCTCAGATAAAAGAGGTTAGCTATCTGCGTCACCAGAACCCCTTTGTGTGTGTGTGTGTGTGTGTGTGTGTGTGTGTGTGTGTGTGTGTGTGTGTGTGTGTGTGTACGTACGTGCATGCATGCTACTGTATGTGTGTGTGGTCAAACTGCATTTCTCAACTTCCTTAATGAGAATGGTCACCATAGCAACAGAGTTTTTTTTTATGTGGCCCTGGTGGTATCTCTCCAGACCAGAGGAATCTCATCAGAGCACTGTGATGTCACTATCAGAGAGGGGGATTCTCACTCTCTCTCTCTCTCTCTCTCTCTCTCTCTCTCTCTCTTTCACTCCCTCACTCACTCACACTCTCTCTCTCTTTTCTATCTCCCTTTCCCTCTCTCTCTTTCTCTCTCTCTCTCCCTTTCCCTCTCTCTCTCTCTCTCTCTCTCTCTCTCCCCCCCCTCTCTCTCTCTCTCTCCTCCTTTCCCCCCCCCCCCCCTCTCTCTCTCTCTCTCCATGGTGCTGCAGTATGGAAAAATCACCACTGGGGAGCAGTGTTCACCCAGAGATGTCAACACTGCCCCCTGCAGCAGAGAGAGAGAGAGAGAGAGAGAGAGAGAGAGAGTGCGGGCGGGTGGGAGTCAGAGAGTGAGAGGGGGTATAGCTTTATAGTAGATAATTGGGAGCCTTTGAGAGACCTCATCGGTGGTGGTTGACATTTGCGACTTTCTCAGAGAAATACGAGCGCTGTGGAATGAAAGCAAAGCAACCTAATTGAGTTGTTGGATTGTTTCATTAAAGGAGAGGAAAGTGAAGCCCTAGGGCCCGCTGCTACTGTTCCCGCACCTACACTGTCTACGGCTGTGTGTGTGTGTGTGTGTGTGTGTGTGTGTGTGATCAACAGGGGAAACTGCTATATTCACAGTCAGGGCTGTGCTCAAGAACAGAAGGCATGTGAAGACAGTGTTGTTAGTTCCCTGACATCATTTGGTACCACACACACACACACACACACACACACACACACACACACACACACACACTCTCCATACAGGCCTACAATACAATACTGGCCTAGACATGAGAGATGATATCCAGGTTTATGTCATAGAATCAAAATCAGAATAGCATTTATTACATCTTATTGTACAAGTACACAAGAGTACAATTCGATGGCTTAGGTTCCTCAACATTGACATTGCAGCATTCAGATACATAAAAAACACACATTTTAACCCTACATTGGTACAGTAATAAAGTGAGATATTTTACAGTGCCTTCAATAGTGCAAAAATGCTGTGTAGAGTATGATGATGTGGAATGCGTGGGGAAATATGAATGAATGAATGAATGAATGAATGAATGAATGAATGGACTTTATTGTCATTGCTACAGTACAGGTACCAAACAACGAAATTTAGGAGGGGTGGCTCCCCTGGTGTTAGGAAAGGAAAAAAAAAAAAAAACGTTAACAAAAAAATCACAAGAAGGGAAGGAGCTGATTTACATAAATAAAGGCTATGTACACAATCCACTGTACTATACTGTACAGATAGACGACTAGGGTTGTCATATTGCACAATAGTATTGTTTCACGTTATTTAAAGTGTCACAGTTTGCAGGCTTGAAATGTACATGTTTGTGCCTCAGCACTACACCTGATTTTTTCAGTCCAGCAGCTGCCATACAATCCGTCCAGACTGTCCAGGGCCCAGAACTTAGGTCTTTGCTGTGTTCAGGGCCTGGACGGCCCTGTGGTAGAAGCTGTTCTTCAGTCTGTTTGTCTTAGCGGCCATAGCTCTTCGTCAGCCTCTGGGTTTTAGCCCCAAGGCTTCGGTACCGTTTCCCTGATGGCAGTGGCTCGAACTGTTTCTGATTGGGGTGGCTGGGGTCCCTAATGATCCTTATCCCTAATGAGGGCCTTTCTGACACAGTGGATGGTGGATGGAGGGAAGCTCAAATCACTGATCTTCTCGGCTGTCTGCACTACCCTTTGCAGCGCTTTGCGGTTTTGGCAGTGTAGCTCCCGTACCAGGCAGTGATGCAACCTCTCAGGATGCTCTCTGTTGTGCCTCTGAAGAAGGCCCCTAGGATCTTAGGCCCTAAGCTGAACCTTTTCAGCTGCCTGAGTTCGAAGAGGCGACCTTGTGCTTTTTTCACCACCTGGTTGGTGTGTTCATCCCAAGTGAGGTCGTTGGTGATTTGAACCCCCAGGAACTTGATGCTGTTTACTGTCTCCACAGCAGACCCGTTGATTGTGATGGGGTCTCTTCTTCCTGAAGACCACCAGCTCCTTGGTCTTGTCGGCGTTGAGAGCGAGGTTATTGACCTGGCTGTACTGAGACAGGTGGTCGACCTCACTTCTGTCTGCCGTCTCAGCGGCGTCAGTGATCAGGCCAATCACTGTTGTGTCGTCGGCGAACTTGATTACCGTGTTGGAGCTGTGAGTGGCCACTCAGCCGTGTGTGTACAGCCAGTAGAGGAGGGGGCTTTGTGTGTGTGTCTGTGTGGTAAACATCAACATGACATCTCTCCCTGAGGTTAAATTCTACCCATTTTCCTAAGGCAGGTCCTTCATACCTCCTCTCCTCTCCTCTTCTCTGATTGTCCAGCATGTCAGTTTGTCCTAATGTGTGAGCCAAATAGAGGTGATACGCAGCTAATGGGGTGTGTGTGTACGTGTGTGTTTGCTTGAGTACATGCTTGCGTGCTTGCGTGTGTGAGAAAGAGTACATCATTCATGGAATTAGACTGTATGGATTGAAGCTATGAATATTTGGGATGAGCGTCACAGTGTCTAGTATGGTACATAACCTCCTGTGTGTCTGATACATAATGAGCCTGATGTTGGAGGGCATGAACATGTGTTCATGTTTTCAGTGTGCCTTCCTCTCCAGTAAGTGTGTGTGTGTCTGTGTGTGTGTGCCTGTGTGTGTTTGTCTGTGTCTGTGTCTGTGTCTGTGTCTGTGTCTGTGTGTGTGTGTTTGTGTGTGTGTGTGTGTGTGTGTGTGTGTGTGTGTGTGCCTGTGTGTGTATGTGTGTGGACCATGACGCTGTCTGAGTCTCTGGGCAAGAGGCCAAGTGCTCCTCTGAATCATTCATCACTCCAGTTCTGCATGCAGCCGCTGCCAAACACACATGCTGTGAGGCGTATGTATGTGTGTGTGTGTGTGTGTGTGTGTGTGTGTGTGTGTGTGTGTGTGTGTGTGTGTGTGTGTGTGTGTGTAGGAGTTCTATGGCGGTTAGGCAGTTCTAGGCATTAGCTTTGAGTGGTTATGGCAAGGGTTAAGGTTAGGTCAGGGCTGGGGTTAGAGTTGGCTGCTTTGGCATGCTGTCTAGCACGTCTCATAGATCAGCATGAGTTGTTAAACTGTGCTTGACGTTCCAGAAAGGTTCCAGTCTCAGCGGCACTGGGATAGTTTGGC
>NC_137675.1:77670803-77680803 GCF_963989245.1 Nansenia antarctica
GATATTGAACGCCAGTTACACACACACACACACACACACACACACATGTCACCCCTATGTCTGCATGTAGGAGATATTGAACGCCTTTTCCAGCAGTGTAATTACTGATGAGAGATAAACCAGGTGAATATGTCTCTCCTTTTACCCCTGAGATAAACTAGCTTACACACATGCACACACACACACACGCACGCAGGCGCTCACACACGCACGAACGCACACACACACACTCACAATCTCAATCACAATCACATTGACACTCACAATGTTTTTGTATACATATGGAGTCAGATAACAGATTGCAGATGAAGGCATATATTTTTGGGGGAGGGGAGGTGAGAGGGAGAGGAGGGGAGGGGAGAGGGAGAGGAGGGAAAGGAGACAGGCAGTGAGAGGAGAGGATGAGAGGGGAGGAGGAGAGATGGAGGGGGGGAAAAGGGGACACTGAAGTGCAGAAGCTGATTTTGGATGTGGGGTGGATGTTCGTTCAGAGAGACAACAGCTGGACCACGTCACTTCAAAAGAGGAGAGAGAGAGAGAGAGAGAGAGAGAGAGAGAGAGAGACCTTCTGTTATTTTCTGTTTCTCCCTCTCTCTCTCTCTCTCTCATCAGTGTTAATTTAACTGACTCACCTGATCTCCCTGTCAGCTGTGTATTTTACTAGATCGTTCCCCCCCCACGAAGGGGGGATTTGTGGTGCACAAAGCAGATGCTGAGTACACAGCAGATGCCTCCAGGGCTCCCTCGCCCATATCCAGGACCCCTCCACCCATCCTCCCCTCCCCCCTCCTCCCTCTCCCCTCCTCCCTCTCCCCCCTGGATCCACCACATCAGACCACCAACCCTATCTGTTACAATGACATTCCTGTTCAACTCTTCTTGTTGGGTGTCCCTAAACGCGTTCAGTTGTAGATGTGGTTAACTTGTGAACCCTCTGTCTCCGTCCTCTGCTCCTTGCTGTCTTCTCCAAAGTCTCACTGATATAAAACCATCCCTCCCATAAAGCCGTACGACTGCCAGGCCTTATTAGATTCTGTAGAGCCGACCCGTTCAGTTGGAACCGATACCGCCTGTTATGACACGTTTAAGAGACTTGGGAGTTTGTGTCACCTCTGTGGTTCCTATTTGTCCCCCCTGCAGTTTTGACACTATTAGTTTCCCTCATTCCCTACTTGTCATTGGAGAAACAGGCATATTAGCATAACTGACTTTGACATGCATACACATACGCACACGCACACACACACGCACACTCACACACTTTTCAGATGCCTGTTTACCTCAGAGGTCAATTGGGACTCGGAAGCAGGTGGGACCTCACGGATATGACACACACACACACACACACACACACACACTGTCCAGACGTGACCCTTTGCAAATTATTTATTCACATCCTCACCTGTCTCTGCTTAGGGTGACACAACCTCTTATGCTGTCACGAGAACTGTGTGTTTGTTTGCAGGAGCTGTTTGTGATTGGTGTGTGTGTGTGTGTGTGTGTGTGTATGAGTGTACGTGTGTGCATGTCTGTGTTTAGAGAAGGCATAAAAGAACAGATTAAAGAAGGAAAAAAAAGGTTTTTCTTGTTCATGAGAAAGTGACAATCTCTCTTTTACCCTACCTGCCTTTAAGCTCAAGTTCCTATGCAAGGTGTATCAGGGGAGGCTAGTGGAGGTAGAAATCGGAAGACATTGTAATGCATGGAATTATAATGTGTAGCACAAAGGCAAAGGACTCAAAAGCACAGCTTGGGACAAAAGCTTAATCCAAAACAATAGTTGTAATTCCAAATATCCGGTACATAGGTCAGTAAGAAGGCAAGCAATCCAGTAAGGTGGTAGGCAATAGTCGGTACGCAGGTAGTCAACTCAAACAGGATGGGGATAATCTGTTAGGGAGAAGGCAAAAACAAAAAACAGGCAAAGTCTAAAAAACAATCAGAGATCAAAAACCATGACAACTAGACACGAGGGAACCGCTGGAACATATTGGCACGGCGACACAGAAGAGAACTGGCAACAAGACAAGAGAACACTGGCACTGAAATACACAGGGAATGACTCTACGGAACAGGTGAAATCAATCTGGGGTGGGGTAGACAATTACACGGGCGGGAAACACACAAGGGCAGGAGTTCGGCTGGTGACCATATAGTGCAAATAGTGCAAAAGCCATAAAAGTATGGACAGTACTGTACAGTACAGTGTGATATGTCCAGATAAGGGCGAAGATATGTACAGGTAAGATATGTACAGTGTGATATGTCCAGATAAGGGTGAAGATATGTACAGGTAAGATATGTGCAGTATGATATGTACAGGACAAGGGCAATGGATATCAATACAATATGGACAGTTAACAGGGTTTATATACAGTGTGCAAAACAGCAGTGGTACAAAAGCTAAGTTGAAGTCCTGAGTGGTATGGGGGGGGGAACACGAAACTGATTAGCTACCGTATCTGACAAGACTGTCCTGTAGTTGTTCATGTGACTGTTGTTCTAGTGTTTTAGTTTGTCTTTCTATGTGTCTAAATAATGTGTCTAGCTAGAATCTGGCTCAGAACATTTTGTTCTTTGTGGTTTCTGGTCGGCCACCCCATTTGACATGTATTGTAGTCCTTCATTGAAAAACAAGGAAAATACACGTACCATAATTTGATAGAGGAGAGGTTTAATTCAATAAACGATCAAACGATCTATTTGGTAGCAACTAGGAGAGCAACTAAAGATATAAATACCAGACAACCTAAATACTTGCTTAAGTTGAGGACGGACATGTATGTGTGTGAATATTATCTTCCCTGTAACACAAAAGCAGTAATAAAGGTTCCTACCTATTTTGTCATCTGATACAGATACACAATTCATTCTTTATGCGATTTTGTTGTTGTTATAATGGCAAAATATATACAACAAAAGTCAATATGGTTTAAATGATGCTGTCATTTCATACAGGGCACCCTCAAAAACGAGATGATGAAGAAGAACATTAATTATTTTTTATGATGGTGTCAGCTTATTATGAAAATGGTATCTGAGACATTCTAATTTTGTATCACTCACTAGAACATTCTAGAACATAATGTTACCAAGGGGAATTACAAAATGTGATTTGATTTGATTTGAATGAAGGTTCACATTGCTCAGAAGAATATAGTTGCAGTGTGCCACCTCTTGCCCAAAAAGTGGATATTAAAGATATTCAACACAAGAATGAATGAACTGGAAGAGGGGTCCACCTCTACATTTCAGAGATGCAACATGGAGAGAGAAATGTCCATGGCCTGTACAATATTTAATGAGCTACGACTGGAAGGAACATTCTGTGATGTGGTGATTAAAGTCAATGGCATCGACTTCAACGCACACAAGAATATCCTTTATTCCATGAGTCCATATTTCCGGTGAGTGTCTTAACTTTGTGGGGATTAGGTGGTGGGCCGAACGCGTTTATCGCGAAGTTGATCTTTTTCCATCTACAGAGTAAACGATCTCTAGTAGTTGATAAATCAATCAGAATTCGAGTACGGCTTCATTAGGACCACGAAATGTAAACACTGGCTGTTAACCCTAGCAACTGACTGGATGTTAACCCTAGCAACCGCGGGGAAATAACGAGATGTGATGAATTATGGAGTGTTGTATGCATTTAACAAACCGAACGGACAATATTATAGCAATCTTCACACTGCAGAAAGCCAAATTGCAGAAAGGGCTGTAAAAAAATATGAATGAATGATGAATGAATGAATGAATGAATGAATGAATGGTCTTTATTGTCATTGATATAGTACAGGTACCATACAACGAAATTTGGGAGGGGGGGCTCCCCTGGTGCTAGGAAAAAAATACTAAAAACAAGAAGGGAAAAAGAGCTGGTTTACATAAATAAAGGCTATATACACTATCCACTATACTATACTATACAAATAAAACACTGTGCTGTACTCTATGCTATGCTATAAATATCCTAACATTTCCTATCTCTGAACCTTATGTACCCGAGGGTTGTCATATTGCACATAGTGTTATTGCACATTCATTTAAAGTGTCGCAGTTTGCAGGTTTGAAATGTTCACAGTTGTGTTTCAGTATTGCACTTGATTACAATCTAGTAGCTGCCATCAAATTGTCTAGATTGTCCAGGGCCTAGAACCTAGGTCTTTGCTGTGTTCAGGGCCTGAATGGTTCATAATATTAATAATAATTAATAATAATTCATAATATTTGTGTACCCCTCTTTATATTGTGATATACTTGCAGAGGGTGTTTATTATATTGCTGTGCTGTATTGAAAAGAGTATTGAGAACATTTGGTACAGTATATGGATGATCCCTGACCATCATATCCCTCCTCTCTAAACCCTGACCCACAGAGCTCTCTTCAAAAGTGGCTGGAGCAACTTAGAAAAGCGGGTGTACAACATTCCTGGTGTTTCACCGGACATGATGCGTCTCATTATTGAGTATGCCTACACACGCTCTGTGCCTGTCACTGACGAGAATGTGGAGCAGCTTCTGGTGGCTGCAGGCCAGTTCTCTGTCATGGGCATTGTGCGAGCCTGCTGTGACTACCTAGAGGCCCAGCTGTGCCCGGAGAACTGCGTTGGCATGTGGGAGTTTGCAGACTTCTACTCCTGCCCTGAGCTCAGGTGCAGGTCCTTTCTCTTCATCCTGCATCACTTTGAGGAGATGCTGCGTAGCTCCGAGGAGTTCCTGGAACTCTCGCCCAGGCAGTTTTGTGACATCATTGAGAAGGACGACCTGAACGTGAAGCAGGAAGAGGTAGTGTTTGAGGCCATCCTGCTCTGGATTGGCCATTCTCATCAAGACCGCAAAGCCCAGATCTCTGTGCTGTTGCCTAAGGTGACTGAGAGTTGGACAACACAGTTAGACCTACGTAAATGTTTGATGCATTTCATAAAGGTGTATCGGCTGCCGACTGCATTCTATGTCTACATCTGTCTGTGTCTGTTTGCTTAGGTACGCATGGCCTTGATTAGAGCAGACTACTTCGTGAACAATGTGAAGAATTGTTCACTGGTGAGAGACAATGATGACTGCAAGCCCATCATCATCAACGCACTGAAGGCCATGATCACGAATGGGCCCTCCAGCTCCTTCTTTGGCAACCCTCTGACCCGCCCTCGCCTGCCCTATGCCATCTTACTGGCCATCGGTGGTTGGAGTAGTGGCAGCCGCACCAATGGCATTGAGGCGTATGATGCACGGGCTGACCGTTGGGTCAATGTGACTCGAGAGGAGGAGAGCGAACGGGCCTACCACGGTGCTGCCTACCTCAAGGGTTTTGTGTACTGCGTGGGAGGCTTTGACCGCATTCACTACCTCAACAGTGTGCGCAAGTTCAACCCAGTCACACACACTTGGCACCAAGTGGCACCCATGCACTCACGGCGCTGCCAAGTCAGTGTGGCTGTGCTGGGTGGCTGCATCTACGCCATGGGCGGCTTTGATGGCTATGTGCACCTCAACACTGTTGAGCGCTATGAGCCTGAGACCAACCAGTGGACACTCATCTCACCCATGCATGAGCAGAGAAGTCAAGCCAGTGCCACCACACTTTTTGGAAAGGTAAGTGGAACAGAGGAATAGGTAAGACTAACTGTACCTGGAACACAACTTGATATTGTACAATGAATCTATTAAAAAGCCAGGATGGATGAATTTACGAGTTGCCTTAAATCTAGGTATACATATGTGGTGGTTTCAATGGGAATGAGCACCTGTTCACAGCAGAGTGCTTCAACCCTGAGACCAACCAATGGACTCTGATCGCACCCATGAGAAGCCGACGCAGTGGGGTGGGGGTCATCGCCTATGGGAAGCAGGTCTATGCGGTGAGACCTACATAAAAATACACAATGAATCTATGCTCAAATTCTGATATTCTGTTATTGACACACATTTCCTCCTATCCTCTCTTAGGTGGGCGGCTGTGATGGAGCCAACCATCTGGGAAACGCAGAGTGCTACAATCCCCAGACCAACACCTGGCGCGCAGTTCCCACCATGTCCAAACCACGGTGCAACTTTGGCATCGAGGTGGTGGATGATCTTCTGTTTGTGGTGGGCGGCTTCACCAACACCTTGAATGCGCAGTTCTACAATGAGAAGACAGATGAGTGGCATGACGCCGCTGACATGGGGATCGTCCGCAGGGGCGTTAGCTGCTGTGTGGTGCACGGACTACCCAATGTGCTCGAGTATGTTGCCCCGCGAGATACCCTGCAGAACCCCCGGGAGGAGCTCATACTGTCCACCTCCGATAGCATCCTTACTGTCTGACACCATATCTACCCACCATCACCCCCCATCCCTACATGACCCAGTCCTGCCCACTGCAGTCCATCTGGGCAGAGACAGAAACTACCCAAATAAATCCTTCAAGTGCCCATGGAAATCACATATGCATAACATTTCTGTCTTTCTTATTGCTTCTATCAGGCCGGGTGGTACAATTATTTTTCTACAATGACCGTACAAGGGAGGCTTTAATTGAATGCTAGTTTGCAATCATGTCTTGCAATGTTCCTCCACACAACCACAATCCAACCGCACTGACTTGAAGGCAACAGACTGACATTCATTCTGACAATTTCAGACTAGCTTGTCCATCAGACACACAAAGAGGGTATTTCAACGGGGGGCATTTCACTGACGCTGGTGATGAGTATTGTGACCAGACTATTGTTGGGGATGTCCTACACACGTAGAGTCACAACCAGTATGACTAAGACAATGTTGGAAACGGGGCTAGTTTGATTTGAGTAACGAGCTTTGTGTTTGGTGTGTATTCTTCTGTCTGTAGTGGCAGGCCAGGGCATGAGAGTGAGAGAGAGAGAGTGAGAGAGAGAGAGAGAGAGAGGGGAGGGGGGGGGGAGGAGAGAGAGAGAGAGAGAGAGAGAGAGAGAGGGGAGGGAGGGAGGGGAGGGGGGGGGGAGGAGAGAGAGAGAGGGGGGGGGGGAAGGAGAGAGAGAGAGAGAGAGAGAGGGGGGGGGAGAGGGAGAGACACAGAGAGAGAGACACAGAGAGAGAGAGAGAGAGAGAGAGAGAGAGAGAGAGAGAGAGGGAGAGAGAGAGAGAGGGTTGTCTTTGGGAGATTAACATCACAGGGTTTATTTTTGATGACGGGGGCAATTGTGTGATACATGTCACCAGATGGGACAGAGATATCAACTTCTGTGAAAACTAGACAGCAACAACCAAGACAAGACACCCCGACCTTTCGGTCGACGCAGACAGTGGTTGTGTGTGTGTGTGTGTGTGTGTGTGTCGTGTGTGTGTGTGTGTATCCCTGGCAGGGAGTCAGCCAGTGGACTTTTTTGTAACAGCCTAGTGAGTCATTCTGCAGTGTAGCTCACTAATAGCAGTAAACTCTGCCCACACAGCTGACAGTATGTGTGTGTGTGTGTGTGTGTGTGTGTGTGTGTGTGTGTGTGTGTGTGTGTGGGGGGGGGGGGTGTAAGGTGTAATGGTTTGCATCATCAAGGAGGAAGAGAGAGAGAGAAAGAGAGACACAGAGACAGAGGCTCAAGAGAAAGAAATAAACTCCATCATCATCATCATCACCCTCTGTATAATCACTATGAATCTACTTCTGTTTTCACACACACACACCCACGCTGAAACCCCCCCGTAATACCCTCCGTTCCACAGAACTGTAATGCAGGAAGCAGAATCACCCACTTCCCTCTTCTGATCAGGTCACTGGGAGGAGGAGGGGGTGAGCAATTAAACACCTGTGTGTGTGTGTGTGTGTGTGTGTGTGTGTGTGTGTGTGTGTGTGTGAGTGTGTGTGTGTGTGTGTGTGTGTGTGTGTGTGAGTGTGTTAGTGAGGTAGTGAGTGAGTAAGTGAGTGAGTGAGTGATTCTGTGTGTGTGTGTCTGTGTGTGTGCGTGTCTGTGCGTGAGTGAGTGAGTGAGTGTGTGTGTGTGTGTGTGTCTGTGAGTGTGTGTGTCTGTGTGTGTGTGTGTCTGTGAGTGAGTGATTTCTAGGTATTTCCTCTGAGCAGGGTGTTGCTGCTTCTGAGTAAAAGCATCTCTCCATCCCTCCCCCATTCTCTCTTTCTCTGTCTGTCTGTCTCTCTCTGTCTCCGCCCCCCCTCCCTCTCTGCAGAGCTTGACATGAAGCTTTTTTCCTTCAGACAAGTAAGACTGACTTTGTAATTGCCTGAAAGCTGAAATCTTAGAAAATTATAAAAATCAATAAACACCAAAAGGCCAAAAAGGTAACTGACAATTATGAAAATTCCCCCAATGTATGCTATATATATGTACTTCCTCCGCCAAAAATGCTAAAGAAATGATGATGCTTCATTGTCTAGCCGATCATTGCTTGGGAAATACCCCTTTAAACACCTGGCACTCTACGTGGTGTGTAGTGTTCTGGAATTCTTTGACAGTTGGTGAGATCAAGTGAGGTCGTAGTGTACAGCTTGTGTGCCCTTTTGTTTCCATTTTGCTTATTCAAAATGGCTACAACTGGACTAAACGACTTTTAACACAGACAGAATAACTGTTCACAGAAGCGAAAGGCAAAAGTCGTGAGTACAAAAATAATAAAAAATGAGCAAGAAAATGCGAAAACACAAAACAAAGACAAACAAAAACGAAGGAACAGGACGAGACGTGGGCGACACGAAATCGGAGGCCGTTGAAATGCATGGAACACACATGTTGGATACCATTCCTCTTTCCATTCCATGCATTACAATGGCCTCTGGTTTCTACCTCCAGCAGCCTCTACTGATGTGTATCCCCTCGTGCGTTGTGGGATGTTGCGTTTCGGGGGGTCAGACGTGGCGCCGGGTGTATCGCCGGTGAAACGTCTCTGGAAGATGAGTCATCACACGACCACAGGCGCTTAAACATGACATCAAATCATCAAACATGACATCATCCCTGCTGTAACATCACGCCACGGACAGTTGACGGTTGTGACAGCTCATGGCATAGGCCAGAGGATTGAAACTGACACACACACACACACACACACAAACACACACACACACACACACACACACACACACCGTCACACACATACACTGTCACACACATACACCAGCGCACACACACAACACACACACACACACACACACACACACACACACACACACACACACACACACACATTCAGTGACATTTGCCTGTGTTTGGAGCATATGTGACAGCATTTCAGCTGGTGAAAGCGGGAAAAAGTCGGCAACCAATCAATCAATGTTTGGACTTTTATTCTGAAAAAAAATAAATCAATTTCAACGTTGCTCGTTAGTCAAGCCAAAATATGCAATGGATTCAGTGAGTAATCCTCACTACTCTACACTAACTAGGTAGTAGTGTTATATTTAACTAGGTAGTAGTGGGGATTACTCACCAAATCCATCGCTTTGCAATATTTTGACTTGACTAGCGAGTGTGTCATTGATTTTCAACAACATTGACATTTATTTAAATTTTTCAGAATAAAAGTCTGAACATCCTGCACATCGTCTCCACCTTCTCTTCCTCCAGTGGCCTGTCTCCTTCTTCGTGCCAAGCGAGGCGCTCCTCATAGAATGCTGTGTATGTAGATCTGTGGGCACTTATGATTGGCTTCCTTCCCACACCAACACACACACACACACCCTTCATGATCCGGTTGTTAAGTCGTGACGTGTTTCCGGGTCCAAAGTTGGCTGAGGCGCTGTCTTTGAAATGCCGAAATAATAATAATAATTAATTATATTTATATAGCGCTTTTCCGAGGCTCAAATACCCTGACAATATGGAGAAAACGGGAAAGTGCTGTGTCCCTTGTTGTAGGAATAGATCCGAGTCTAAAAAACGATTAAACTGTCATTCTACCGCTGTAGTTCACTGGTATGTGCAGGGAATTTCTGGTTTGGACCCGGAAATGGCTAAACGTCACTTTTGACGTCAGACTTAACAACCGGATAGCTTTGGCCTCTGAGCCAATAGGAATTTAGTCACAAGCTGTC
>NC_137675.1:77683303-77685803 GCF_963989245.1 Nansenia antarctica
ACTACAGACCTGTCGCCCTGACACCACAGGTCATGAAGATCCTGGAGAGGCTAGTGCTGCAACACCTTAAGCCCCAGGTGAAGGACTTCCTGGACCCCCGGCAGTTTGCATACCAGGAGAGCATGGGGGTGGAGGATGCCATCATTTACATGCTGCACAGGGCCTACACACACCTGGAGAGGCCACAGAGCATGGTGAGGACCATGTTCTTCGACTTCTCCAGTGCATTTAACACTATCAAGCCATCACTGCTGGCTGACAAACTAGCAGTGATGTGTGTGGAGGACTCCCTGACGGCTTGGATCCACAACTACCTCACAGACAGGCGTCAGTATGTGAGACTGCAGGGCTGTCAGTCTGAGGTGGTGGTGTGCAACACCGGTGCCCCCCAGGGAACTGTTCTGTCACCCTTTCTCTTCACCCTCTATACCTCCGACTTCCAGTTTAGCTCCGACCAGTGCCACCTGCAGAAGTTTTCTGATGACTCCTCTATCGTCGGTTACATCACAGACGACAGGGATGAGGAGTACAGGGCCCTGGTGGAGAGCTTTGTGCAGTGGTGCGACACCAACTACCTTCTGCTTAACACCAGCAAAACAAAGGAGTTGGTGGTGGATTTTAGGAGGAAGAGAAGGACCCCAGCCCCCATCACCATCAAGGGGGTGGAAGTCGAGAGGGTGGACTCATACAGGTACCTGGGAGTACAAATTAATAACAAACTGGACTGGACTGACAACACCGAGGCTCTTCTCAGGAAAGGGCAGAGCAGACTGTTTTTCCTGAGAAGGCTGAGGTCTTTCGGTGTCTGCAACAAGCTGCTGCAAATGTTTTATCAGTCGGTGGTTGCCAGCGTTCTGTTCTTCGCCGTGGCCTGCTGGGGTGGAAACATCTGTGCCAGGGATGCTGCGAAGCTTAACAAACTGGTGAAGAAGGCCAGCTCTGTGGTGGGGACCGGGCTGGACAGCCTAGACGTGGTGGCAGAACAGAGGATGGGGAAAAAACTGGCGGCCATGCTGGCCAATCCCTCCCACTCGATGTACTGCGAGCTGGCGGGGATGAGGAGCAAGTTCAGCCACAGATTTGTTCTCCCCCGTCAAAGTACAAAAAGATTTGGACAGTCCTTTGTTCCAGCTACACTCCGACTCTACAACCAGGCCCTGCAGGGTGGGGGAGACCTGGAGCTGGAACTTTGGAACTTGGAACTTTTTACTTATTGAGCCTGCACTGTTTTATGTATTTTATTGAATGTTTTCTGTTTTCTGTATTGAATGTTTTCTGCCCTAACTGAGCTGTTTGACAACAAAATTTCCCCATTGGGGACAATAAAGGTTTTCAATCAATCAATCAATAATAGCGACAAAGGGTGCCTTTTTAATCTCCATTTTGATCTCTTCTCCCATCACTTCAGCAATAGCAAAAATCAGGTCGTTTTGTATTTTGCCTGACGTCCCAGTAAACACTTTGTTTGTGGACAGGTGGTAATGTAAATCTGGCTTTCATCGTGTCCCCTAAATGAAAGTTATTGTTTACCCAAAAACAGGACACAATCGATCAGTATTATCGATCAGTCAACGAAAGGGTGACACTTGTTCGTTGAGCTGTAAATCCACTCGCGTGTCCCCAAAGGTGTTCAAAAATCCCACATCTACCGGCATAGTTACGCATCTCAATAGTGAATATCAATAGTGCGTATCAATAGTGCGTATCCAATCAAAAGACGTGCTGGGTGCTGACATCATTGAGCCTTACAGCAGGCGCCGTTGTTGCTATTGCTCACCAACTCGAAATCTACGTAGGTTTCCACTAGGAACGCCACAGGTTTTCTCGATCAACGTTAAGTTACAGGTCGTATCCGCGGCACGGTTTATTGTGCAGGCGGGCAGATTTTGGAGCCCCCTGGCAACACATTTTGATTGGATAAAAGCTCTAACATAAAGGCCAGCCCTCCAAATCTCAATCGGAGACTGGAAGCAGCGCAACCAAGAGGAAAGCTATGAAATGAAGAGAATAGACTATGGGGAATCATTAATACATATTTGTGGAAAAAATATATTAAAATAAAATGTATATTCTGATGATGTTTAGGCCAGCAGAGAAGGCCTTGCTGGCCCTGACGGCACACCACTGGAATCTAACCATGATATTATATTCTGCTCTCTTCAATGACTTTATCTGTACCACAGTGGGCAGACATGGGACTTGAGGCTCTGAGAGGAAAATAAGGAAAAGGAAACACATAAGGTAAGGGAGGAATTGCAAACCGTAGTGACGCAAACAGTAGTGAGGGCTCACACACACACACACGCACGCGCACACACACACACACACACACACACACACACGCACACACACACACACTCTGGCCTATTGCTGGAGGGGTGTAACAGGGTACTGCTCTCCTGACTAGAGAGAACAGCAGGACTAGAAGAGAAGATGTTATTCTTTCTTTTTTCAATATGAATATTTGATTCAGGTCTTGAACCCTCTTGAACCCTAACCC
>NC_137675.1:77690803-77705803 GCF_963989245.1 Nansenia antarctica
TACATTAATTATATCCAACTCCTACTCTACTCCTGGTCAATTCACAACAACAACTGCTCAAATGGTTTATTACAGAGTTTACATTTGTTCCCGCCCAGATTCGTCCATCAAGTGTGATAAGTACTTGGGCCTCATTTATAAAACGTGCTTAGATCAAATTTTTATCTTACCCGTGTCGTACGTAGAAAACCACATCAACGTAGTGATTTATACAATTTCAACGTGAGTCAATTTGACCGTGGAAACGATCGTAGCTAGCCTCTACGTCGAGTATTCATTTGCTTACGCACATTACCTACTGGTTATGCGGAGTTATTACAGGCATGTGAGCCGCACTGGAAAAACGTTGCCTACTGTAATTCATGCGAAGTTTAAGTGGCTCGTAATAAAATTAACGATGTTGTTATCTGCCGAGAAAATGAGTTTAATTCAAGATTTAAAGGGAACTGATGTTTATGATTGTATTTCAGTCTATCTTTATATCCCTCCGGACCTGTCTATCTCCCCTTCAACATGCCTAGTGCGTTCCACAACGGACCTTGCCCGGCCACGCGCTAAATTATACTGGATTGTCTGGGAGTTCGCAAAGGGAGTTCGCAATCATGTTTTCAATGTCACCTGATAAGAATAAGACCATTATATTATTACAGTATAAGCAGCACTCGAGTTGAGGCGGGATGAAAACAGTCAAAATCGTCCCCCTTCTAAAACTGCCCTCCCCTCTTTCCATACGTTATGTCATTTATCAATGAACGTGGTATTACTGCTATTTCAAGGTGCGAGGGGGCACGCACACATGCAATGACATTTTTACTGACACTGAAGTCACTGACGCTGAGGGGATGCTAAAATTGTCCTCATATGATAAAATCCACCATCCCCCCTGATTTTCTTTTACAACTTGAGTAGCCTACTGAGTATAAGCATTTGCCTGGTTAGTTGTCATGATTAAACGTTACAAACGCAACTTACCGAGAAGCCACTCTTCTCTGCCCTCTCCCGCTTCCAGACGAACACCTACCCTATATTATAGCACTTGTCTTAATTCAGCCGCTATAATTGAGCCTCTATCACAGGGCGTTAATACAAACCTCATTCACCTGCGTTCAATTCCAAGTATATTTGGTATTTATAGAAGGAAGCACGTACGCAACTTTAAACCATCTCAGCCCGTTTTATAAATAACGCTTACGTCCGTTTAGAAAAATGTGCTTACGTGAAAGTCAAAGATGACGTTCAAGTACTTTTTTTTATAAATGAGGCCCCTTGTCCTCCAGATATTTTATGAATGGGCCACAAATACTTTGGAATCTTTCCTGCCTGTCTTGAGTGTGTATGACATTTTCTCTAATGGTAGGCACAGAGACATCTCCCTAAACCATTGAATTGTCCAACTTCTAAAGGAAATTATGAAATGTGCACTCCTGGGGCCTCATTCATAAAGAAGTACTTGAACGTCATCTTTGACTTTCACGTAAGCACAGTTTTCTAAACGGACGTAAGCATTATTTATAAAACGGGCTGAGATGGTTTAAAGTTGCGTACGTGCTTCCTTCTATAAATACCAACACAGGTAAAAATGAACGCAGGTGAATGAGGTTTGTATTAACACCCTGTGATAGAGGCTGAATTATAGCGGCTGAATTAAGACAAGTGCTATAATATAGGGTAGGCGTTCGTCTGGAAGTGGGAGAGGGCAGAGAAGGGTGGCTTCTCTGTAAGTTGCATTTGTAACGTTTGATCATGACACCAGGCACACAGGCACATGCTTATACTCTACTCAAGTTGTAAAAGAAAATCAGGGGAGGTGGTGGATTTTATAAGAGGACAATTTTAGCATCCCCTCGCCAGTGACTTCAGTGTCAGTAACTGTCATTGCATGTGTGCGTGCCCCCTCGCACCTTGAAATAGCAGTAATACCACGTTCATTGATAAAATGACATTAAGTATGGAAAGAGGGGGGTGATTTTGACTGTTTTTATTTCAGGGGAGTGCTGCTTATACTGTAATAATATAATGGTCTTATTCTTATCAGGTGGTCTTATTCTTATATGGCTGCTCACTCCCTGACACCGGAGAAAATCCAGTATAATTTAGAGCTTGGCCGGGCAAGGTCCGTTGTGGAACGCACTAGGCATGTTGAAGGGGAGATAGACAGCTCCGGAGGGATATAAAGGAAGACTGAAATACAATCAGAAACATCAGTTCCTTTTAAATCTTGAATTAAACTCATTTTCTCGGCTGATAACAACATCGTTAATTTTATTACGAGCCACTTGCATGAATTACACTAGGCAGTGCGGCTCACATGCCTGTAATAACTCCGCATAACCAGTAGGTAATGTGCGTAAGCGAGTTGAATACTCGACGTCGAGCTACGATCGTTTCCACGATCAAATTGACTCACGTTGAAATTGTATAAATCACTACGTTGACGTGGTTTTCTACGTACGACACGGGTAAGATCATTTGATCTAAGCACCCGTTATGAATGAGGCCCCTGAAATCTTCAAAAGATCAAAATATACACCATTATAAAAAGTCAGAGAATTTAAACAATACCCATCTGTAGACCTATTCTTCAATTCAAAATCAGAGGGTCTCCTCATAAGGCTGCTTATGGAGGACAGTCTACTGTACCCAGAGAACTGCTTAGAAAAGTTGTGGACCAAGTTTCCCTTGTCTGTTTTTCTCTACCTTTCTGTCTGTCTCTCTCTCTCTCTCTCTCTCTCTCTCTCTCTCTCTCTCTCTCTCTCTCTCTCTCTCTCTCTCTCTCTCTCTCCCTGTCTCTCTCTGTGATAAGTTTGGTTATAACTGTCTGTTATGGACTTATGTTAATATATAGGCATATCTGGTCCTCTGTGGCTCAGTTGGGAGAGGATAGCCCTAACAACGTTTAGGTTGTGAGTTTGAATCCTGCTGGGACCATATATACTGACAAAAACACTCACTGCAGTGTAAGTCGCTTCGGAATAAAAGCATCAGCTAAATGAATATACCTTATACAACGCATTCCATTCCCTGTCTTGTATTAGGAGCTGGAGGATAACCTTATACAATGCCTTCCATTCCCTGTCTTGTATTAGGAGCTGGAGGATAACCTTATACAATGCCTTCCATTCCCTGTCTTGTATTAGGAGCTGGAGGATAATTAAGCAATATCACACGAGAGGGAGTGCTGGGGATTCAGTATAACAGCACTCCCTCTCGTGTCATATTGCTTTTATACAACAGTTCTACAGCGCAATTTATTAGTTAGCAGTAATAAGTGACAACAGATTATGATTTGTTTGTTTATTTAATCATTTATTTTGGCTCCGTCAACAAAAAATAGTTCCGCAACTGGACTGTTGCCTAGTAACCTGAACACAAACATCTGCAGGCTAGCTACGTTGTATTAACGATCATTTCTGAGTGATACCTATAGTTAAAAGTCCCAGTGCTGTTATACTGTATATCAGCACTCATGGAATGCCTCTTGTCCAATCAAATTACTTGGTCGGAACTAACTGTTGTATAACCTTATACAATGCTTTCCATTCCCTGTCTTGTATGAGGAGCTGGAGGACAACAGTGTGTGATCAGTCACAAACACAACCGCTCAACGACACACCACCAGCACCCATTACATTGAATGATCATGTTTTATAGACAGAATTACCACGGTAACAACCACAGCATTGTATGGACACAAACAGCAGCTCATTAATATATCTGACTGGCAGCAGAAGACGAGGGAGTCTGTGCCAGCCTAAACCTGTCCAATGAAATCAATATCATCGTCCTGTGTCTGGCCGACCAGCCAATCAGGGATGTTGCCGTACTGTACTGTGCATAATCTTGGCCAATCAACTGGGTTGGTTAGGGGGTAGTGTAGTGTGTATGTGTGTGTGTGTGTGTGTGTGTGTGTGTGTGTGTGTGTGTGTGTGTGTGTGTATTGTGGTACAGCTGAAATGTTGTCATGTTGAGTAACGTTGTCATTGAAAGATTGAGCTGAGGTAAGGGCAGCATTGCTAGCGTTGCGTCATTAGCGTAGCATTCCTGGCATAGCAATACTGGTGTAGCATCACTAGCGTGGCTAGGCTACGTACTCGTCCCGCGGTTTGAAGATGGAATCATTTCCATAGCTTTCATCATATAATGAGAGGGGGAGGGGTAGTAGGAGAGAGAGAAAGAGAGGGAGAGAAAAGGAGAAAGATGGGATGTTAGAGGGAGAGGTGGAATCATTCAGAGTCACAGGGGAGAGGCTGGTGGAGGTAGAAATCGGAGGACGGGCTCCTTGTAATGCATGGAATGAGTAATGATATCAAACACAGACAGAATTCCCCGCTCTGTCCCATGCGTTTCAACGAACACGTCCTCTAATGTCTACCTCCACCAGCCTCCCCTCATACAGAGTCACATAAAAGTGACAAACAAAATGATCTAAAAGGGCGTGGTATGCTGTTTGCTATTGGAATTGGTTTGGTCATTGTGTGTGTGTGTGTGTGTGTGTGTGCGTGTGTGTCTGTGTGTGTGTGTGTGTGTGTCCTTGTGTGTGTGTCTGTGTGTGTGTGTGTGTGTGTGTGTGTGTCTGTGTGTGTGTGTGTGTGTGTGTGTGCTAGCGTTTGTGTGTGGGTGCTCTTGTATTTATATCCTATTGTACAGCTTTGAGCCTTGACAGAGGAATTACAGTGTCACACAAGTTCTGGTGTATAAGTAAGTGTGGGTCGTAATTTCGTTCAGCATTGAGTGTGTGTTTGGTCTTTGTGTGTGTGAGTGTGTGTGTGTGTGTGTGTGAGTGTGTGTGAGTGTGTGTGTGTGTGTGTGTGTGTGTGTGTGTATGTGTGTGTGTGTGTGTGTGTTAATGAGCCATTCACCGCTGACAAGACGACAACCATAATCGTGGAGCATGTGCGGAGGTGAAGTCATAATTACCCAGCATTCTCAGAGACACTCGCAATCACCCACCTTCACACACACCGAGATCATCCCACTGCACTCACACACACACACACACACACACACACACACACACACACACACACACACACACACGAGTGAGTGGGTGCATAAGTTAATCCTTATTGAGTCTCAGGCTAGAAGAAGGAATAAAAACACATGTCATATGAATGAAAATGTGAATATCAACACAATCAGATGAAGAGGGAGAGAGAGAGAATGATGAGAAAAGGGGTGAGGTAAGGGGGAGAGAAGAGAGAAAGATATAAGAGAATGAGGGAAAGGGATAGAGAACGAGAGAGGGGGGGGTGAGGGGATGAGAGAGGAAGAGAGAGAATAATTATGTAAAAATAGAGAGTGAGGGAAGAGAGAGAGAGAGAAAAAGAGAGAGAGAGAATGAAAGAGAGAGAATTGGCAGAATTGGAGATACATTGGCCTGTGTAACTGTGAAAGGCATAATACATGAAGCTTTGTTGTGCCTCTCCCTCTCTTTCTCTCCCTCTCTCTATCTCCCCCTCTCTCTCCCTCTCTCTCCCTCTCCCTCGGCCAGGCGCTTCAGAAGCTACTAATTTTCCACTCCAGTAAAGAGCACAAGTAATGAAACTGCAGCTGGATTTTCTCTCACACAGCCTCACCCTTTATTTAGTATTTAGTATTTGAAGAAAGCCAGTGATTAAAGCAGAGTGATGTGAGAGTGGTGTTGACTCAAGGGCTTCTGTCACTGATTAATTAGTTGTTTATTTTTGGTCCGGTACAGAGGCGCGATGGCATGGTGCAGAATGCTACGTTTAAGGATTTAAAAATGTTTTTGGGCCGGAGTTGGAGAACAGCTTTCCAAAACGTTTATGTGTGTGTGATGCGTAGCTTAAGTGAAGGAGGTGAAAGTCAGTGGAGAGGGAGAGAGGATATGTGTGTGTGTGTGTAGGTGTGTGTGTGTGTGTGTGTGTGTGTGTGTGTGTGTGCGTGTGTGCATGCACATGCCTGTGTGTGTGTGTGTGTGTGTGTGTGTGTGCGTGCATGTGCCTGTGTGTGTGTGTGTGCGTGCATGTGCACGTGCCTGTGTGTGTGTGTGTATGTGTGTGTGTGTGTGTGTGTGCGTGCACGTGCCTGTGTGTGTGTGTGCGTGCATTAGAGAGACATTGGACCAAGACTTCCACACCCATTGTCAGGGCAAATTAATTTCCTGAAGAGTTTCCAGAACAGCCAGCCGTAAAGTGGACCTCTAGATCAGCCGAGTCAAACTTGTTTTGGTCGCGGGCCACATTGGACTAAATGCAACCTCATGCGGGCTGTTTAATTTTTTCCTAGCAAAACAAAACAAATGTTCACTGCTGTGAGCACTGCCACCACATATTATTACACAGGGTTCCCACGGGTCCTTGAAATCCTTTGAAATCCTTTGAAATCCTGAAAGTTTGTGAATTTGAGAAAAATAAATCAAGATCTTAAAAGTTTTTGAAAATAGACATGGGTCATTGAAAGTGCTTGAATTCCCCTCTCTCTCTCTAAAAAAAAGATATATATTCAAAAATGTTTTACTTAACTCGTCAACTAGTAAATAAGTCTCTGTATTGCTTAACTTTACACATATTTCACAATATATTGTTTTGCTGTGCTGTGGTAGAGAAGGCAAGAGACCATCTAGTGTTCACACATTCAAGCCTCTCTTTTTAATTGTTGTCTGTGAGCGGATAGTTCCTATTATATAGATTCTCATCTAGATCTGTCTCAAACTAGGCCGTGTTGGGTCCTTGAATTTGAGGGAATTGAGTCTGGAAAGTCCTTGAAAGGTGCTTGAATTTGATGTTTGGTGTGGGAACCCTGATTACAATGCTAGACATTACAGTGTTGCTCAGCCTACACTCAATGCGTCATTTCTACAGATGGATTCATCTGTTGGCTTCTGAAGGTTGGAATTAAAAATAGAATAATTAACCAATATACTTATAAGCCCATTACAAGCAATAACAAGAAACTGTAGACCATAAATAATTAACCAATATACTTATAAGTCCATTACAAGCAATAACAATAAATTATAGATATGCATATAAATATTGTATATTTTAAATGTTTAATATTACATGTACCTTACTTAAGCACAATAAATAGCTGCAAAGAGGAATATTTTTCATGTCCTCCAATCAAGGGAGTTGTAGTTTCATACAGAGAGTAGTTCCATACAGTGGGTTTGTAGTTCCATATATAGGGAATTGTAGTTCCGTACAGTGGGATTGTAGTTCCATATAGAGTTGTAGCAGCTATATGAGGGAGTTGTAGTTTCATACAGAGGGAGTTGTAGAAGGGTGTTTTAGGAGTTGCTGTAAGAGACGGCTAGTGCATATTCAGCTGCGTAATGTGTTGAGAACCCTTTACAAGCCCTCACATTTATATGGAGGCCAAGCCACAGCCGCATCCACAGTCAATTACCAGCGTGAGTGAGAGGGGGGAAACAATCATGAGCAAACAGATATCTATGTATGAGTGTGACCTCTGGACGGGTTTATGAATGCATGAATAACTCAACATTGATATTGTGAAGAGATGGGTGGAAACACACTCTTACCCTGCCCCCTATTACTGTCTAAACAAGTCTAACAGACAGAGGTAGAACATAACTCTGCATTCTGCAGCAACCATATGCAGTCATATTTGAGTAAGTGTATTTACCAGGCTGGAGTATGCACAGCCATGTTCTGGGGATGAGGTTAACTCACTGGTCAAGAGAGGGATCTTACCTGGTTGTGGGGAACTAACAATGTGTGCAGAGTTTTGCTGCAGCTCAGAAATAAAAGTAAAAGTAAAACACAATCAGTTAATCAGCCAATCAAGACCCTGATGGGTGGGGACAGTCTGGTGGGCGGAGACAATAGTCTAATGGGCGGGGACAATAGTCTAATGGGCGGGGACAATAGTCTAATGGGCGGGGACAATAGTCTAATGGGTGGAGATAAAAGTCAGCTTTTTCTCCAATTAAGAGAGAGAGAGAGAGAGAGAGAGAGAGAGAGAGAGAGAGAGAGAGAGAGAGAGAGAGAGAGAGAGAGAGAGAGAGAGAGAGATTTTAGGATAAAGGGTGAATCCACTAATTGGTGTGTGAAGCAGGCGGACATGTGGTCTGTGTGTCTGGCAGGAGAAATGCATCCTGGGTAATTAAGACTGAGAGAGACACTCATTAGTGGGGAATAGGCCAGCTGTACAGTAATTAACGTGGTCTCACGGACAGGGCCATCTAACACGCATCCTCGCCACACATATGTTGAGAGGGGTGGCCGTATGGTTCGCTCATTGAATCTCGGCACACTAGTCTCTCACCATCGACCGCACACTCTGGAGCAAAGGGAGAGGGTTGGGTGTTAGAGTGGATCCTCTGGCTGGACATCCAGAGAGAACACACACTGTTAAGTTAATTAATAACTAATGGAGGCTGAAGCTTTATCAATAATTTCAGAGTGTTTATTTCAATCTTGCAAGAGGAGGTTCTGTACAGTCAACATCGGGTTCCAAAGTACAAAAGCCCACCTCTCTAATAGGGTTGGTTCATCTTATAGTTTCAACATTCAGTTCTTGTACAACATCACGTGGGTACAGATAACACAGAGCATGATTCTTTCACTTTAGCCTTGAAGAGAAGGGAGTGAGGGTTACTCGTTATCTAGCACCTGCAGTTTTAATCACATACCATTCTTGTTATTCATACAGTCTTCAGTGAGCATAATATCATCATTATTGTATTAAAAACATAATTCTCACACACACTCTCACCACTGACCGTGTGGTTGATTCATTTTATTCATCTAACCTGTATGGTCCTGTATGATTAGACGACTAGTCCAATCAGGTGTGTTGGTGTTGGACTGCAACCAAAACCTGCCAACCGCATTGCTGGATCCTCCTAGGGTTCATTAGTGAGCATAGCAGGTGGGCAGTGGAGGAAATGACAGGACAGAGGAAAACAGACAGAGGGATTGAGACATTGATAGTCTCTCAGCTTGTTAAACAATGGACAAGACTCGTTATACCTGATTTATTAGCAGGCCTGTGGAGTGGACGGACACACACACACACACACACACACACACATACATGCATGCACGTACGCACACACACACACACAGAGATGCACGCACGCACACACACACACACACACACACACACACACACACACACACACACACACACACACACACAGCAGGTGTTCGGTGTAGAGTACCCTGTCCACCTCTTCTTTTGTCTGATTATCTGCAGAACGTCCAATTAGACAGGAAACCAGACGATCAAACACATTCAGTAGTGCTGCTGAAACGCATGCCTCTCTGCGTGTTCCCACTTATTTTACCTTACACACAGATTACTGAGCTCACACACAAACATACGCACGCACGCACGCACGCACGCACACACACACACACACACACACACACACACACACACACACACACACACACACACACACACACACACACACACACACACACACAGAGACACCTCTCTGTTCCTGTCTGTGCTCCTCTGTGAATGATGAGAAGCTGTGAGAAGGAGCCAGTGTAATTCTGCCTCTCTGAAATACTCCATTATAGAAAACAGGTGTTATTTTAATAGAGTGCTGGCAGGCATGCGCAGCCAGCCAGGCGAGGGTGACATATGATTTTCTTATTAATCTTATTAAAAATGGTGGCGGAAGAGAGAGAGCGAGAAAGAGAGAGGGGGCGGAGAGAGAGAGAGAGAGAGAGAGAGAGAGAGAGAGAGAGAGAGAGAGAGAGAGAGAAGAGAGAGAGAAAGAAAGGCGGAGACAGAGAGAGGGAAGAAGAAGAGAGAGAGACAGAGAGAGCGAGAGAGAGACGTGGCCCAGAGCTTCTCAAACCCGTACCCCTTCTCTTCATGGTTCATAAAGAGTTGTCTCCGGACCCAGACTCCAGGTCCCCGGGACTGAGGAAGCATTTCCTGTCGTGTCGCTCCCCCACTTTGAAGGGGGAAAACGTCAGTGCTGCCCCTCTCTCCAAATGCCCCTTCCCTCCATGGGACAAATGGCTGTGATCTTTTACAAGGTCCAGCAGCGTGGTGATGGTGTTGTTATCTGAATAGAATAGATCTCATTGGTTCTCCTCGCAAACACAGCGGCTGGTGAAAGGGGGAACAAGTCGACAACCAATCCAAATATTTGGAAATACATTTCAACATTGTTGAAAATCACAACACACACTCGCTAGTCAAGCCAAAATATTGCAATGCAATGGATTTGGTAAGTAATCCCTGCTGCTACCTAGTTAACTATAACACTACTTTACATTGTTAGCATGCTCACAAAACAAGCTGCACTAGTTGACTAGCATGTGTGTGATTGATTTTCAACAACGCTGAAATGTATTCAAATTTTTTGAAATAAAAGTCTGAACATTAAATCGACTGCCGGCTTGTTATGACCTTGGCAAAACTGGCTGACCAGCCCACTCCACCGGGCCTCGTGAAAGGGCACCCGCTACAACATTATCCTTGCCCTTAATATCCCTAATGTCCAGGCAATAAGACTGTAGGAACAACGTCCACCTCATCAGCCTCCTTAGCACTCGAGTACCAACGCTAAAAATGAGAAGCCACATCACGGACAAACTCCACATTAGTCTGTCTATCACCCTTCACCCAACCTCTGAATTTCCGGCGATAAGCTTCAGGGGCCAACTCGTATGCAGTCAATACAGCTGACTTAACAGTATCATAAGTCCAACCCATCCTCAGCACAAATGACTCAATAAGCCTCCCGGGCTCTCTCAGCAAGAACACCTTGAAGCATTAATATCCTGTCTGAGTCTGACCGTCTCTTTGCCTCAGCGACAAAAGAGAGTAAAGAATGTATCAGGGTCGTGCACACTAAACTTCGGCGCTAAACACAACATGCTGGGCCTGACATCCACACCCCCCAGAACAGCACTGGGGTCTGCTGAACCAGAAGGCAATGCCCTTTCTGATCAGCTGTGACCTCGCCAAAACACATGATGCATCTCCCAAAAACCAGAGCTAACCATTAACCGAACAAAAGAGCCCTGGACAGAATACGCAGCACCAAGCCAGCATTCAGCTGGATGCAATCATCTAATCAGCATGCGCAATTAGCCTACAAGCGCTCCACAGGCACCAACCAATAACCTAGCAAACAAATGTAACTTTTAAGGTATACCAAACCAAAAGCAAGTTCCAAAATGGACGAGCCCCCACTTGTTATGAGCTTGGCTCAAAGGCCGCAACAAAATGGAGACGCACCACAGTTTTAAAGTATAACAAAAGTATTTATTGACTCAAATGTATAACAAACAGAACACTGACGTCAGTGATCAAGCGTCCTTGGGTTTTATGAAAGGCGCTATACAAATCCAAGTTATTATTATTATTATTATTATTATTATTATTATTATTATTATCAGTGGTGATGCATGCTTGATGGGTGAGTGTATGGGTGTATGGGTGTTGAAAGGTGCTAAAAGCAAACTACATTAAGCTAACCTAATCCAAACAAAGGATACCTGTAAAGGAAAGAACAAAGAAAGAGAGTGAGGTCCTGCAGTGTGGCTTTTATGGCCACAATGCACCGGGCCCAGGTGCACCGAGCCAACTAAGATACGTTAGATGCAGGATAGATTAGAACCAAACACTCAACCCCCAGGGCACACCCCTAGAGGGCATCACAGGGGCCATCACACGGCTTGTTACCCCTTTCACCAGCAGCTGTCACAAATACTGCGGTAATAGTGGGATATTAAGGCAGAACGCTGGGGATAGCTCTTTCTCTTTTCTTTTCTTTGTGTCCTGGTCAGAAGGTGTTGTTTTGTGAGTACTGTAAACAGGTCATGTGGTCTGTCCTTCTCCCTCCCTCTCTCTACCTTTGGCCCTACTACAGTTTCATCACCAGGACAAGCGTGTCCATTTTGGAATCCAGGGGTTAAACCAACCCCCTGTGTGTTTATGGTGAAAGGTCAGTCCCCACACAGCCTGGGGGACCCTAGAACATTTTATGTTCACCGTGTCAAATAAATTAATAGGATGTAAAGCCTGGAACGGGATGTTACGCATCAGCAGATGTATATCTGTGTGGGGAGAGGAGGGTGAAGTTGTCAGAATGTTAATGCTCGCCTTCAGCAAAAAAGGTGGGATTGTGTGTGTGCCTAGGTGTGCACGCTTGTGTGTGTGTGTGTGTGTGTGTGTGTGTGCGTGCTCTCACGAGGCCGTAAGAGGTATGACATGATGAGAAAACACTGAAGACATTTTGCTGTTCAATCAGTTTGTGATTGCTGCTTCTGGCAGCTGATCTAAATATTTACTGACTGATTAAATATTAATAAACATCAACAGAGTCTCCAAATGATTACGTTCTGGAGCATAATTTCTGCAGAACAAGAACATACAGTCTGGGGGATCCTGTTATCTGGATATACCAGTGTTTGACTACCTGCTTTGACGTATGATATGTCAAAAACTAAAGATATGCATAAGAGTTTTGTGAATTACCACTTGTGTAGGCAGGTGGTTAGGCTGTATTAGGCACTGACTTTGAGTGGTTAAGTTTAGACATTAACTTTGAGTGGTTAAGGTTAGACATTAACTTTGAGTTGTTATGGTTAAGCATTAACTTTGAGTAGTTAAGTTTTGGGTAAGTTGTCAAATATTAGCATGAGCAACAATAATTTGCCAGAATTGAACAACAAAAATAACTAGTTACAAGTTGGGCGGTTTCAGGTTTAGGCGTATGCATATTTCCTGTATGTGTGTGTGTGTGTGTGTGTGTGTGTGTGTGCGTGCGTGCGTGCGCGCATGTGTTTCTGCCTCTATGTGCATGTAGCTCATGAAAACCTTATAGAGAAGTTACGTATGGCATATACGTTTAATAATGTAACGACATGTGATATATTTTGTATATTCATAAAATATATGTATTATATGTAGTATATTTGCTCTTGCCAGAGAGCATTCCTCTGTCCATGGTGCTGATCTAGGGGGGTCTTGGTTCAATCAAACCCTGTCACCGGGTTTCTGCGGTCAAACACAGTGTACCCATTGAAGAGCACCAGCAGGAGCAGGGCTTGATTCAGCATCCCTGTGGTTATATGGGCATAGCATTAACACACACACCCACACACACACACATACACACACACACACACACACGCACGCACGCACGCACACACACACACACACACACACACACACACACACACGCACGCACGTGCACACACACACACACACTCACACTTACACGCACGTGCGTGCACACACACACACACACACTCACACTTACACGCACACACAAACACACACACACACACACACACACACGCGCGCACGTGCACACACACACAGACACACACACACACACTTAACCAAGGTCGATGAGTGTAGCCCCGCAGAGGGTTCACAGGGGAGCAACGGAGGTTAAGGAGGAACATGTGCCGAGGCTTTTACGGCAGTCATTACAGTGTGTGTGTGTGTGTGTGTGTGTGTGCGTGTATGTGTGTGTGTGCGTGTTTCATTAATGTTTCATATTGCTCCTGTGGTCAAGGGACCTACAGGGCATTTTTAATCTGCAATGAACAGATGCTTATGTCAACACTCAGATCTTATTGATTGTCCCTTCTGACCCCAAACTCATAAAGACCCACCTACCCCTCACACACACACACTCACGCACGCACGCACACCCACACCCACACCCACACCCACACACACACACACACACACACACACACACACACACACACACACACACACACACACACACACACACACATTCAAACACACATACACCATGGCAATATCAACAACAACAAGGTCAGACTCTGATTGAATTCACACCAGATTTTTTATGGATGTTGGTAATTGAATATGAATAGGTTATTAATTAGCCTGAATATATGATTTTATATTAAAATATATTAATTAAAAGAACAATCAGCTATAAACATCCTGAGGATTGAAAGCAGATGGCATCGGAGAGACATGACCTTCTGTGTACAAACACAAACACAGGAGGTGTGTGTGTGTGTGTGTGTGTGTGTGTGTGTGTGTGTATGTTACTACTGTAAGAGAAGTGCAAGAGAGGTGATTGGCTAAGTTACCGGTAACATTGCTATGGTGCAGGAAACATTACAACCTTGTCGTCGTGTGACAACCTAATCTCAGCTCACATTGATTCCCCTAACAGTGGTGACATATGAGCCCACAATTAGAGGTATTGATAACATCCCAGCTGTTATTGGCTGCTACATAGTGTCTGGGGACCGTTGATCAATCACCATTATAACCTGAGTTGATTCCATTACACAGAGCCAGCCTCATCATCAGAGAGAGAGGGGGCTAATCTGGTCAGTGCTAAATGAGATAGCATGCTAGGGGTGTGTGATCAGTGTTGAAACATATGTGACACGTTCTACTATCACATCGCTAGTCAACTAACACAGCTTGTTTTGTGAGCCTGCTAACAATGTAAAGTAGTGTTATAGTTAACTAGGTAGCAGTGGGGATTACTCACTGAATCCATTGCGTTGCAGTATTTTGGCTTGACTAGCGTGTTTGTGTTGTGATTCTCAGCAACGTTGAAACGTAGTTCCGTGTTTCAAAAGAAAAGTCTGAACATTTTGATTGGTTGCCGATATGAGGACCAAAGCATTAGAAGGCTAACTGAGATAGCATGCTAGGTGGGTGTGATCAGTGTTAAAACTACACCATAGCATGCTAGATCAAGTCCCGGGCAGAAGAGAACAACGAATTTAACCTATTTTTTATCATGAAAGTCAGGCTATTTTGAAGGCAAAATAGGGGCTACGCCCTAATCTCAGAATGTCTCCTTTCCTAGTGTCCTTTCCTCATCTCCTCTCCTTTCTGGGTCCCCTTTTTTCCTTTCAAGGACAGAGTCTACAATCCCATAGAGAATCCAACTACTTAAAACTAGTGTGTAGAGTCAGGCCTCTCTCTCTCTCTTAATGTTTTCTGATCTCTCTAATTTATACACTCACATCCCTCTCTCTCTCAAACACACACACACACACACACACACACACACACACACACACACAC
>NC_137675.1:77710803-77718303 GCF_963989245.1 Nansenia antarctica
GTATTATACCTTGATTGATATGAGGGAGGAAATCCAAGGAAGGTGTCCTCCACCAGCCTCTCCCTCTCCCTCTCTGTCTCTCTGTCTCTCTTCCTCTCTCTCTCCCTTTCTCCCCCCCCACTCTCCCCTCCCGCCTCCTCCCCCTCTTTCTCCCCCTTTTTCTCTGGACTATATACATTCTACTCTAGGTTGTGTGTTTGACACCATTCCTCATTCCCGTGTCATGCATTACAACGAACCTCCGGTTCTCTACCTCCGCCAGCCTCCCTGGCTGCTGTGACCGCTGCAGTGCCCTCTGTGGTATCTAAACCTGCGGAGAGACCACGGGAGACGTTCGACTCAGCGAACGGACCTGATGTCCCCCTAAAGTTCTGCTTAGGACATGGACCTGTATGACCCGATATACTGTATGACATGAACTACAGCACAGCAAGGGTTCTAATAGTATTTTAAATCATTTCAAATACTTCTCTGTGTATGATCGTTTTTTCCTGTCTTACGCTCGTAGTGTGGTGGTGTGCGTGTGTGTTCTTGTTGTCTATCTGTGTCTCTCCCCGGATTATCACACACACACACACACACACACACACACACACACACACACACACACACACACACACACACACACACACACACACACACACACACACACATTGTTGAACCAGTTTCCGCTTCCTTCTTTTTTCTAGGAAGTAGGTTTTCAGTCAGCGTTTGAACACTTCTTGTATAACTCTTATGTGAGTTGTTCATAAATTCTTGGTTTATTTATTCCTCCGTCCCCCTTCGCTTCTTTGTCCCCTGGGTAACTTTATTGTCACTCCCCTCATCCCCTGGATATCATATTGGAGAGGTAACAGCCTGGAGCGAGGTACAATGCTGTATCCACATACTGCCTACTAAAAGTATATACTGCATACTAACCATACTACATACTGTTTAGAGCTCTCTGTTCAGTACTAACGGATGCTGTGTGTCGTTCATTTTTCATTTCATACCGAGAAGTCGTCACCTCTAGCTCAACCATGTTCTTCATGGTCATTGGTTCAATTTCGCTAATGCCCGCCTCCCTTCCCTCTCCCATTGAATCGTGGGACTAAAGCGGGGTACACACACATATGGATTTTCTGGTTTGGCCCGATTTTTGGATGTCTGAAAACGACAGAAAACGCCCGATTATCAGATGGCTCTTAACATTTTCCTATAACAAAATCCTGTGGTGTGAGGTGTGTTAAGAGTAAATTCTCTTCAATTGTGCAATCAACTCTCCCGACAACCTGCTCTGAAAATGGGCGTGGCCGGCAATCGTAAATGTGAAATGTGTTCAATACGTAGCCTATGGTGTGCAGTGAACAACCCTTTTCTACAGTGTGTAGCCTATGGTGTGCAGTGAATATAACACCTGCCCTGGTAACAATAACTGAGGTTCTTTGGAGAGAGGTCAATGTGGGCCTGGATTGTGAACTAATGTAATAAAACTATTTTCTATTTAAAGTACATTCTCAACTGTCATTCTTATGCTAGGGACCTATATGGTGGGTGTAACATTTGGCGTTGTCGACAGGCCTAGCTAAGAAAACAATTATCTTCCTTGGGGGGGGGGAGCGGAGGTAATTTTTTTGTTTGTTGTTTTGTGTTTATTTTTTTGATTACGTGAAACGGCAAAAGCAGCGGTGGGCCAGGACCACGTGGCGCCTTCTGAGAGGATCCAGGACCAGGATCCAGTCGTCTCCTCAGCACTTACAGGCCATGGAGCCAGCAGAGGAAGCGCTGGCGCAGCGCATACAGGAATTGGAGCAACAGCTACAGACATTACATTCTACAGCTCAACCTGGAGCTTCGAGCAGCACCATGAACAATGTGGAACCAGCTGCTGCAGAGCTGGAGGGGGGAACACGGGTGGTTTACATTCAGCAGAGTGAAAAGGTACCCAAGTTGTCTGGTAATTTGGACAAAGCAGACTCTCCTACATTGGAAGAATGGATTGAACTGATCGAAAACCATATCCAATTGAAACCAAGTGAGAAAGAAAAAGTAAATTGTGTGTATAACCATTTAGAAGGGGCTGCCCGTGTAGAGGTAAAATATCTACCTAAACAGGAGAGAGAGACTGTTGTTGGTATATTTCAAATTTTGAGAGAAGTATATGGATGTTCACACTCTCTAATCTCTCTTCAGCGCAGGTTTTTTAACCGTAAACAACGTGAAGGGGAGTCATTGTTGGACTATTCCCATGCCCTTATGTGTCTAATGGACCAGATTGTTGAATCGGATGAGCAAGCTAAGCCTAAGTCCCAAAGAGACCTGCGTGACCAGTTTTGTGAGGGTGTCAGGGACCACAGTCTGAGTATAAGACTGCGAGATAAAGTTCGTTTAAACCCCCAGTGGACAATTCGGGATGTAGGCTACGCAGGGAGGCTGTTCAGTGGACAACACAGTGTGAAGGACAGTCATTTAAGCAAAAAGATAGCCACTCACTTTTTTCTAATGAAGTCCAGGCACAAGCATCTTGTGAGTCAATTGAAAATAATTCAAGTTATTTTGAACTGAAAGCCCTTATTGAAGTCCAACAGAGGCAGTTAGATTTGCTAATGAAAACACTACAACCCCCAAAACAGGAGTATGGGACTCAACCTCCACCTAAATTTAGAAGAACTCCTGATGGAAAGCCGATATGTTTTCGGTGTGATCGGAGGGGCCACATAGCACGTTATTGCACTGCAACCTTCCCTAAAACAACTCAGCCTGAAAAAGGAACAGTCCAAGTTGAAAGACAAGAGCCTGCTAGTGAACAAAGTCACACGCATCTAGAGGCAAAGCCTCATTCAGAACTAGACCCAGTTGTTATGTCTGCACTGGTGAGCGAGTGTCCAGTAGTAGAAGTTAAAATGGGGGAAATTATCGTTCCGTCATTGTTGGATACGGGGTCCATGGTCACAACTATCACTGAAACTTTTTTTAAAGAACAGTTTGGCCACCTCACAGATGCTCAGTTACGTGATTGTGCATGGTTAGATCTTAGGGCAGGAAATGGTCTAGAGCTGCCATATCTGGGCTATTTGGAGTTGGACATCACTATATTGGGAAAATGTGTCACACGCAGGGGGGTTCTGGTGGTCAGAGATGCAGATGACCCTCAAATGCAAATGGTGTACTTGGAATGAATGTGATAAAGGGTTTTTACTACGAGTTGTTTGTGAAGTGTGGCCCCAGCCTGTTTGATGATCCTAAGGTAATGGAGGCCCCAGAATGGAGGCGAGCCCTCAGACATTGCCAAGTGGAAGAGACGATAGCCAACTCCCCTGAGCCCTTCAAAGTAAGAGTGAGAGGTAAGAGCCCATTTTGTGTAGCTGCAGGTACATTAATTATGGTCCCTGTAACATGTCCTAAGGTCCCTTCACAGCAGAATTTGGAGTTTCTAGTGGAGCCATTACAGTTAGAAGAGGGTGTACTTCCAGAGGGGCTGCTAGTTTCACCTGCCTTAGTGACATCTGAATCAGGGATACTATATGTACCAGTTACTAATGTAGGACATTCTGATGTTTGGCTGGTCCCACGTAGGGTCATTGCTACAGTGAGCATGGCAAATTATGGTGTCAGAACAAACTCCCCATGTTGAGTTTTACAGGGATGTTAGTAGCAACGAGTGTACAGCATCGGTGTTCCTTTCGGGAGCTGAGACTAGAGGGGGGGGGGAACTGGGAAATGCCTCCTTTTGAGGGACTAGAGGCATCCGAGCAACAACAAGCGGCAGCTTTGCTTGGTAAATATAACTCCCTGTTTGCAAAGGATGAATCTGATTTAGGTTGCACTAATTTGATTCAGCATGAGATCCCCCTGCTAGATGATACTCCTGTCCGTCTGCCATACCGTCGCATCATCCCTACTCAGTATGACATGGTGAGAGCCCATATAAAACAACTGTTGGACAGCCAAATAATCAGAGAGAGTAGCAGTCTGTATGCATCACCCATCGTAATGGTGCAGAAAAAAGATGGTGGAAACAGATTGTGTGTAGACTATCGTCGCCTGAATGCTAAAACCAGGAAAGATGCGTTCCCTTTGCCACGGATTGAAGAGTCACTAGATGGACTTGTAGGAGCTCAATGGTTCTCCACTTTGGATTTAGCCAGTGGCTACAACCAAGTCGAGGTTGTTGAAAAGGACAAGGCAAAGACAGCATTCTGTACTCCATTTGGATTATTCGAGTTTAATAGAATGCCATTTGGATTGTGCAATGCCCCTAGCACTTTTCAGCGCCTTATGGAGCGCATGTTTGGAGATTGCCGTTATCAATCTGTTTTACTGTACCTGGATGACGTGATTGTGTTTTCTTCCTCTATCCAGCAGCACCTGGAGAGGTTGGAGGAGGTTTTCGCTCGGCTGCAGAAGCAGGGGCTCAAGGCGAAATGTTCAAAGTGCCACTTCTTTCAGAGACAAGTGAAATATCTGGGCCATGTAGTATCGGCTGAGGGAGTTGCAACAGATCCCGACAAGGTCGCTATCGTTAAAGATTGGAGGACCCCCACTAATTTGGCTGAGCTCAAATCTTTTCTGGGGTTTGCCAGTTATTATAGGCGCTTCATAGCTGGGTTTGCAAAATTGGCTGCTCCCTTGCACAATGCGGCAGCACAACTGTCCCCAGGTATAAAAAAGGGTAAGACCCCCAGGAAGCCACTGGCTCCAGTCTGGACAGTAGAGTGTGAGGAGATGTTTGGCCAGTTAAAGAAAGCACTGGTCTCTGCACCAGTGTTGGCCTATGCAGATTTTCATAAGCCATTTGTGTTGGAAATTGATGCTAGTCATGCAGGTTTGGGAGCAGTACTTTGTCAAGAACATGGAGGGAAGCTCAGGCCTGTTGCTTATGCTAGTAGGGCACTCAAGCCTACGGAAAAGAACATGCAAAATTATAGCTCTATGAAATTAGAATTCCTTGCTCTTAAGTGGGCAGTATCCGAGAAGTTCAGAGGGTATTTGTTAGGCGGGTCTTGCACTGTTTTTACAGACAACAACCCACTTACCCACCTAGACACAGCAAAACTTGGAGCAGTAGAGCAACGATGGGCAGGCGAGCTGGCTCCTTTCAACCTTACCTTAAAATATCGCCCGGGGGCTCGTAATGGTAATGCAGATGCCTTGTCTCGCCAGTACAGGGAGGCCAGTGCAGCTGAGGCCTCAGAGGAGGAGAATGTCTGCGAGGGAGTGCCCTTTGTAATTCAATCTGACATTTCTGTCCTCCCAGGTTGTTCCAAAGAGAGCCTAGCCATGTTGCAAGCCCAAGACCCAGTTATTGGACCACTGTTGGCCTGTTGGAGAAAAGCCAGGCCACCTGATTCAAAGGAGAGGGAGAGATTTGGTCGTGCTACCAAGGAGCTTGCACGTCAATGGGGACGCCTAAGGGAGGAAGGGAAAGTGCTGTACCGTCAGTTCAACTCTCCTGATGGTGGTCAGGAGACTTACCAGCTTGTTCTGCCACAGTGTTTACAGAAAGATGTCCTTACTCAGCTACATGATAATCATCGGCATCAGGGGGTGGAACGTACTTTGCAATTAGTGCGTTCCCGGTGCTACTGGCCCAACATGTATAAAGAGGTCGAGAAATGGTGTCAACAGTGTGGGAGATGTGTTTTGGCTAAATCAAACCTTTTATGGGCAGTTTACATGCTTCTCGGCCACATGAAGTCCTGGCAATAGATTTTACTGTGTTGGAGCCAGCTTCAAATGGAAGAGAAAATGTGTTGGTCTTAACAGACGTGTTTTCCAAGTACACCCAGGCCATTCCCACCAAGGATCAGCGGGCCAGTACCGTAGCTGATGTTTTGGTGAAACACTGGTTTCATTTATTTGGGCCCCCTGAGCGTATCCATTCAGACCAGGGAAGACATTTTGAGAGTAATTTGGTCCGACAGTTATGTAAGGTCTATAAGATTCGCAAGTCTCGTACTACCCCATACCATCACCTTAGGGGGAACGCCAGAGCGCAGCCGTGTGATCAGGTCGGAGGTGAGGTAGTTGCACACCTTACTCCATGCTGACAGGCAGAGATCAAGAGGTAGGCCGCTGCGTATGGCTATTTTCTGTGCGTAGCGTTTTATATTATTGCTTTGATTGTATGTAATATTGATTGTGTGATGTACTGTATTACAGGTCACCTACTTCCCTGCTGGGTTGAAGGCGGCTGGTAGTCGCTGGTAGGACGCTGCCATCGACGTACCAGGTATTTTAAAGTATTCGTCATGTAACTGGAATCATTATGTATTTTAATATGTCGGTAATAGTGTTCTAAGATTGTTCATTTGTGTTTCCTCCAGAGCATCAGTGCGGCCAGCTGCTCTTGCCGTGAGACTTTTTGTTTTGGTTATAGTTTATGTTCTTATCTAGTCCGCCTGGGCAAGTGTGCCAGTAGCGGGGCGGACTAGTTTTTCTTTTTTGTTTGTTTGTTTGTTTGTTTGTTTATTTGTTATTTAAATCCGCTTTTCCCCCACCATTGCCACTTCACCGGGTAAATCCCAGTTCGACCATCAGGGCAGGTTTGAGTGTGTATTTATAGATGATTGCAGTGAATTCTATCATGTGTGTAAACTTGTTCACCCAGAGTGTCAAAGTATTTCCCTACGGGCGTGTGCAGTGAACAACCCTTTTCTACAGTGTGTAGCCTATGGTGTGCAGTGAACAACCCTTTTCTACAGTGTGTAGCCTATGGTGTGCAGTGAATATAACACCTGCCCTGGTAACAATAACTGAGGTTCTTTGGAGAGAGGTCAATGTGGGCCTGGATTGTGAACTAATGTAATAAAACTATTTTCTATTTAAAGTACATTCTCAACTGTCATTCTTATGCTAGGGACCTATATGGTGGGTGTAACATATAGGAAAATGTTAAGAGCCATCTGATAATCGGGCGTTTTCTGTCGTTTTCAGACATCCGAAAATCGAAAATACTACATGGGAAGGCAAAACAAGTATGATGTCCTGGACTTTTCGGTAATAATTCGGTATATTTTGCGTCCTGCAAAATCTTCTAATCTTGTATTCTCCTCCCAGGGCTGTTCTCCAGAACTGGAATACGTGTTCAGAAAACCTCTTTGAAGTGAATCAGTATCACTTTTGAAGAGTATTGATTGGGGCACAGGCAGAGTTAGAAGCACAGCTGTTGAATTAACGGAGGCAGAAAAGCTATGAGGTCATTCCAGGTGTCTTCTCAGCTCACCTTTATCTGTGTGTGTGTGTGTGTGTGTGTGTGTGTGTGTGTGTGTGTGTGTGTGTGTGTGACTGGTGCAATCACCACTAATCACTGTGAAGGGATCCAGCTGTGGGTGTAAGATTTCAATCAATCAAGATGACAACCCAGAGAGACAGACAGAGAGAAGGAGGAGTGGAGAGAGAGAGAGAGAGAGAGAGAGAGAGAGAGAGAGAGAGAGAGAGAGAGAGAGAGAGAGAGAGAGAGAGACTACAGTGATTTGAAGGTGGTCCATAAACTCGTCCAATTACAGGGGGCACGCC